>NC_141365.1:1582791-1876386 GCF_057382095.1 Aulonocara sp. 'chitande type north' Nkhata Bay
GTTAAAAACAATTTTGTATTATTTGACTATGTACGTATTTTCCATTTTCTGTGTTTTTTCATTATTATAGGCAAGGCTGCATAACTTTAAAACATCAGTTCATTGAAAACTGCATTTTTAGTTTAGTTCGTCAGAGGCTATATAAGGAGAGGAGTGCTGAACACCCTCATTCTAGCCCTGACAGCCAAAGGAGCAACATCTCCAGATTATTCACAGCAGCCACTTTTTCGTTTTGTACCGCGTGTGCCCTGGCCTGAAGAAGACCCGGTGGGGTCGAAACGTTGCCCCGGGCACACTATCATTTGGCCTATTTTGAATTTATTAAGAATTAATCAGTTTTTCTTTATTTTTTTAAAAAAACAAACGCTTTCTTTTTTTCTCATTTTTTTTGCACTATAAATTAGATACATTATCATTCATACCTACATTCATAAATAACAAACAAACAAAATTTATTAAATTATAATACCAAAGGCTGCATCATCCACACAAAACTTTATTATTAGATAACAAAGGCTTCATCACAGACGAGACAATAATGGTCTACCTGGATGAGGACCAGGATTGGATCCCTGTACGGTACCGGGGACGGCGTCTTGTGCCTGGTGGCCGTAACAGGCAGTGGAGTAGCGGGAGGGCCCAAGGGAAGGACCGTGCACCTCCGCGTCCCTTCGGGGGCCGGAACACTTTTCCTCTCCCTAACCCTAACCCTAACCCCTAACCCCTAACCCTCCTAACCCCTTCCCTGTCCTAACCCCAACCCCAACCCATGTCCTAACCCCTATCCTTTTCCCTTACCCTAACCCTAACCATTCCCTTGTTCCTAATCCTAACCCTATCCCCTATCCTGTTTCCTTACCCTAACCCTAACCACTTCCCACTCCTAGCCCTAACCCTAACCTATCGTCCTAACCCCTGTCCTATATCCTAACCCTAATCCCCTTCCCTATTCCTACTCCTATTCCTAACCCTAGTCCCATCCCCTTCCCCTTTCCCCCATCTCCCACTATTTTGTTGAATACTTGGTGAAAAATATGTAAAATACTAAAAAATTAAAAATTAAAAAATTAAAAACACAAAAAAACAAATGAATAAATAAATAAATACTTCATGGATGTATAAATATTAAGTTTAAAACCTTTTTGTAAATAGTAATTTTATTTTCTGTATATACACACCATTTAGTTCATGTTGGTTCATATGGTGTTGTTTTAATTCATTGTAAGGGTTAAAAAACGTTTAAATTCATTTTTACTGTGGGGTTTTCTTTTTCTTTTTCTTTTTCTTTTTGTTGAAATTTCAGAAGCCGTTGAGGCGGAGCCAGAGCTTATTTAAGGGGTGAGCCTGCAGGCCAGGCTCATTTTTTTGCTGCCCTTCGACGATGACAGTCGCTTTTTCTGCAGTGGGCTTATTTTAGTTTTGAGTGTGCCCAGGCCTGAAGAAGACCACAATTGGTCGAAACGTCGCCACAGTGGCACACGCTTAGTTTTTTTTGAACCCTTTTCAGGGACTTGTTAGTTTTTTGAACCCTTTTCCGGGCATTTTTTGTTTTTAAGAGTTTTATTCTCTTTTTTGATTTTTATTTTCTCTTTTTCTAAAAAAATAAAAAATTAAAAAAAGTAAAAAACATAAAAAAATAACAAAAAAATATTGAAAAATTTACTTGAGCCCTCCATCATGTCTGATGAGGGGTGGCAGCAGGTCCGCTATGGGAGGAGGGGTCGCTCCCGTATGCGGCCCGATACTTATCGACCCCAATCTCGAGACCAGGACTGGTTTGTAGGGAACCGGGGAGGGAGGGGCCCAGGAGGGAAGGACCGTGCATTCCTTGGTCCCCCCCAGGGGGGACGGGGCCATTACCATTATCCTAACCCTAACCCTTGCTAGCAAGGGCAGCCTCCACTCTAAGAGACTCCAGTGAGAGAACTGCCCCGGTCTTTATTTTATACTCCATTGAGTGTGTGTGTGTGTGTGTGTGTGTGTGTGTTGACAGAGAGAGAGAGAGAGAGAGAGAGACAGAGAGAGAGAGAGAGAGAGGGAGAGATACAAAGGAATGTAATTCAAATTTTGCACTTCAGACCTTACAGTGTGTGTGTGTGTGTGTGTGTGTGTGTGTGTGTGTCTGTCTTTTACACAAAAAATGCACTTGCAACAACTTTAATATGGAATGTACTGGACTTCCCAGCTAGGCGCCCTCCTGTGGATGACAGGTGCAATTGATTGTCAAAAGCAGATATCTAACAGCTTCTGACACTTTGTACCGCATTGAGCCAGCAGAGGGAGCCCCCCTGGTTCAATCCCAGTTGCACAGCAGTTGTGACCAGCTTCTGTCTGTGTGCTTTGGTGTGTGTCAGTGTGTGTGTGTGTGTGTTGACAGAGAGAGAGAGAGAGAGACAGAGAGAGAGAGAGAGAGAGAGAGAGAGAGAGAGAGGGAGAGATACAAAGGAATGTAATTCAAATTTTGCACTTCAGACCTTACTGTGTGTGTGTGTGTGTGTGTGTGTGTGTGTGTGTGTGTGTGTGTGTGTGTCTGTCTTTTACACAAAAAATGCACTTGCAACAACTTTAATATGGAATGTACTGGACTTCCCAGCTAGGCGCCCTCCTGTGGACGACAGGTGCAATCCCAGTTGCACAGCACTTGACCAGCTTCTGTGTGTGTGTGTGTGTGTGTGTGTGTGTGTGTGTGTGTGACAGACAGACAGACAGACAGACAGACAGACAGAGAGGGAGATTCAAAGCATCAGGACCAGGAGATGACACAGTGCTCCAAAGGCCTGGTTCTGCTGCCTCCTCCTCCACCCACCTGCTGCAGACGCTTCTGTGAAGGGAAACTGCTACATGTTATGTCACCGATCCCTGCCATGCTGCGTGTCGAACAACCCGGCAGGGCCTGCTGAGTACAGTGGTGGTGGACCCAGGCCCTCTGCACCTTCCTTTCTCCGACTGGGACCGTTTTGTCCCATCCTTTTTGGTCCGATTCGCCATATCTCCAGAACCGAAGAAGCCATCGGCGTGGCCTCTTCGCCACAGCGTCCGGCACCCACCAAAACCCCCACCTAGACACCAACATCAGCCCTCTACACCTCTTACTTTTTCAGTTATTCCACTTTTGTCCCATCCTCTCCTGGCTTTTTCCCCATAACCTATCATTTAAGCCTCATCATACCTGCCGTGGGCCACTGGAGGGAGACAAATCACCATGCACTAAAATTCAAATTTTGCACTGCAAACCTCACAGTGTCTGTGTCTGTGTGTGTGTGTGTGTGTGTGTGTGTGTGCGCGCTTTGGTGTGTGTGTGTGTGTGTGTGTGTGTGTGTGCGCGCTTTGGTGTGTGTGCTTTGGTGTGTGTGTGTGTGTGTGTGTGTGTGTGACAGAGAGAGAGAGAGAGAGAGTGACACTTGCTGTGTATTTAAGAAACAAACGCTCAAAGAAACCAAACAGAATGACACAGGCAGAAAGACACTGTTTTATTTTGGTAACCAATGATGCATTTCTTATCCCCTTGTACAGGGCCTTTTATGACAGGAACAGGAACCACAGAGCGTCAGCCGCACACATCGAAGCTGCACAGGGCACACGCGGCACCACGCAGAATAAATGACGTTCCTGGGCCAAGGCCGAAGCCCAGCCACCCGCTGCCTCCTCGCCGCCTCCTCCCGGGACCTTCAAGGACCACCCACCAGCCACTGGTACACATTCCAATCTTACACAATGGCCCCAGCATCACAGGGCATCTCCTGACATTAAAATCTATCCTGATTTCTGTTGTTTTTCCCTCATCTCTGAGCCGCTGAGTGTGAGTGTGTGTGTGTGTGTGTGTGTGTGTGTGTGTGTGTGTGTGTGTGTGTGTGTGTGTGTGTCTCTCTCTTTTACACAAAAAACACATGTCAGTTGTTAAGGAAAATGTTATAAAACACTTCTTCAGTAAAGACTCAGAGAAGAGAAACACACAGAACTTCTTGCTAGCAAGGGCAGCCTCCACTCTAAGAGACTCCAGTGAGAGAACTGCCCCGGTCTTTATTTTATACTCCATTGAGCGTGTGTGTGTGCGTGTGTGTGTTGACAGAGAGAGAGAGAGAGAGAGACAGAGAGAGAGAGAGAGAGGGAGAGATACAAAGGAATGTAATTCAAATTTTGCACTTCAGACCTTACAGTGTGTGTGTGTGTGTGTGTGTGTGTGTGTGTGTGTGTGTGTGTGTTGACAGAGAGAGAGAGAGAGAGAGAGAGACAGAGAGAGAGAGAGAGAGAGAGAGAGAGAGGGAGAGATACAAAGGAATGTAATTCAAATTTTGCACTTCAGACCTTACAGTGTGTGTGTGTGTGTGTGTGTGTGTGTGTGTGTGTGTGTGTGTGTGTGTGTCTGTCTTTTACACAAAAAATGCACTTGCAACAACTTTAATATGGAATGTACTGGACTTCCCAGCTAGGCGCCCTCCTGTGGATGACAGGTGCAATTGATTGTCAAAAGCAGATATCTAACAGCTTCTGACACTTTGTACCGCATTGAGCCAGCAGAGGGAGCCCCCCTGGTTCAATCCCAGTTGCACAGCAGTTGTGACCAGCTTCTGTCTGTGTGCTTTGGTGTGTGTGTGTGTGTGTGTGTTGACAGAGAGAGAGAGAGAGAGACAGAGAGAGAGAGAGAGAGAGAGAGAGAGAGAGAGAGAGAGAGAGGGAGAGATACAAAGGAATGTAATTCAAATTTTGCACTTCAGACCTTACTGTGTGTGTGTGTGTGTGTGTGTGTGTGTGTGTGTGTGTGTGTGTCTGTCTTTTACACAAAAAATGCACTTGCAACAACTTTAATATGGAATGTACTGGACTTCCCAGCTAGGCGCCCTCCTGTGGACGACAGGTGCAATCCCAGTTGCACAGCACTTGACCAGCTTCTGTGTGTGTGTGTGTGTGTGTGACAGACAGACAGACAGACAGACAGAGAGGGAGATTCAAAGCATCAGGACCAGGAGATGACACAGTGCTCCAAAGGCCTGGTTCTGCTGCCTCCTCCTCCACCCACCTGCTGCAGACGCTTCTGTGAAGGGAAACTGCTACATGTTATGTCACCGATCCCTGCCATGCTGCGTGTCGAACGACCCGGCAGGGCCTGCTGAGTACAGTGGTGGTGGAATCGGCCCGATCGGACACTCCTATCTGCCACTTTGACCTTTTTATTCCGTCAAATTTGGACCCATTTACACCAAGTCCAGAACCGTTGGTGCTATCGACATGGGGTCTTCACCAGGGTGTCCGGAGCACCCCGAAACCCCCCCGTAGACACCACTTTCATCCCTCTACGACACTTACTTTCCCAGTTATTCCATTTTATTCCGTCAAGCTCTGGCTATTACCCCCTAACCTAACCAACCCTCATCATACCTGCATTTGTCCACTGGAGGGAGACAAAAACACCAAGCTCTGAGATTCAAATTTTGAACTGCAGACCTCACAGTGTCTGTGTGTGTGTGTGTGTGTGTGTGTGTGTGTGTGTGTGTGTGTGTGTGTGTGTGACAGAGAGAGAGAGAGAGTGACACTTGCTGTGTATTTAAGAAACAAACGCTCAAAGAAACCAAACAGAATGACACAGGCAGAAAGACACTGTTTTATTTTGGTAACCAATGATGCATTTCTTCTCCCCTTGTACAGTACACCCTGAAGCCGTGTGTGGACCAGGAGATCAGCAGAACAGGAACCACAGAGCGTCAGCGGCAGACATCCAAGCTGCACAGGGCACACGCAGCACCAGGCAGAATTAATGACGTCCCTGATCCACAGCTCAAGCCCAGCCACCCGCTGCCTCCTCGCCGCCTCCTCCCGGGACCTTCAAGGACCACCCACCAGCCACTGGTACACATTCCAATCTTACACAATGGCCCCAGCATCACAGGGCATCTCCTGACATTAAAATCTATCCTGATTTCTGTTGTTTTTCCCTCATCTCTGAGCCGCTGAGTGTGAGTGTGTGTGTGTGTGTGTGTGTGTGTGTGTGTGTGTGTGTGTCTCTCTCTCTTTTACACAAAAAACACATGTCAGTTGTTAAGGAAAATGTTATAAAACACTTCTTCAGTAAAGACTCAGAGAAGAGAAACACACAGAACTTCTTG
Organism: Aulonocara sp. 'chitande type north' Nkhata Bay; assembly: GCF_057382095.1. Lineage (NCBI taxonomy): Eukaryota > Metazoa > Chordata > Actinopteri > Cichliformes > Cichlidae > Aulonocara > Aulonocara sp. 'chitande type north' Nkhata Bay. The sequence continues at coordinate 1,588,893 of NC_141365.1, forward strand.
CTAGCAAGGGCAGCCTCCACTCTAAGAGACTCCAGTGAGAGAACTGCCCCGGTCTTTATTTTATACTCCATTGAGTGTGTGTGTGTGTGTGTGTGTGTGTGTGTTGACAGAGAGAGAGAGAGAGAGAGAGAGACAGAGAGAGAGAGAGAGAGAGGGAGAGATACAAAGGAATGTAATTCAAATTTTGCACTTCAGACCTTACAGTGTGTGTGTGTGTGTGTGTGTGTGTGTGTGTGTGTCTGTCTTTTACACAAAAAATGCACTTGCAACAACTTTAATATGGAATGTACTGGACTTCCCAGCTAGGCGCCCTCCTGTGGATGACAGGTGCAATTGATTGTCAAAAGCAGATATCTAACAGCTTCTGACACTTTGTACCGCATTGAGCCAGCAGAGGGAGCCCCCCTGGTTCAATCCCAGTTGCACAGCAGTTGTGACCAGCTTCTGTCTGTGTGCTTTGGTGTGTGTCAGTGTGTGTGTGTGTGTGTTGACAGAGAGAGAGAGAGAGAGACAGAGAGAGAGAGAGAGAGAGAGAGAGAGAGAGAGAGGGAGAGATACAAAGGAATGTAATTCAAATTTTGCACTTCAGACCTTACTGTGTGTGTGTGTGTGTGTGTGTGTGTGTGTGTGTGTGTGTGTGTGTGTGTCTGTCTTTTACACAAAAAATGCACTTGCAACAACTTTAATATGGAATGTACTGGACTTCCCAGCTAGGCGCCCTCCTGTGGACGACAGGTGCAATCCCAGTTGCACAGCACTTGACCAGCTTCTGTGTGTGTGTGTGTGTGTGTGTGTGTGTGTGTGTGTGTGACAGACAGACAGACAGACAGACAGACAGACAGAGAGGGAGATTCAAAGCATCAGGACCAGGAGATGACACAGTGCTCCAAAGGCCTGGTTCTGCTGCCTCCTCCTCCACCCACCTGCTGCAGACGCTTCTGTGAAGGGAAACTGCTACATGTTATGTCACCGATCCCTGCCATGCTGCGTGTCGAACAACCCGGCAGGGCCTGCTGAGTACAGTGGTGGTGGACCCAGGCCCTCTGCACCTTCCTTTCTCCGACTGGGACCGTTTTGTCCCATCCTTTTTGGTCCGATTCGCCATATCTCCAGAACCGAAGAAGCCATCGGCGTGGCCTCTTCGCCACAGCGTCCGGCACCCACCAAAACCCCCACCTAGACACCAACATCAGCCCTCTACACCTCTTACTTTTTCAGTTATTCCACTTTTGTCCCATCCTCTCCTGGCTTTTTCCCCCTAACCCTAACCCTAACCCTAACCCCCCCTAACCCCTAACCCTACCCTACCCTAACCCTAACCCCCCTAACCCCTAACCCTAACCCTAACCCTAACCCTTGAGCCGGGAGCAGGGATGGCCAGTGCATTGGTGCTCGATCGCCTGCGGCGACCGAGCCCCCATCTTATGTTTCCCTAACCCTAACCCTAACCCTAACCCCCTAACCCTAACCCTAACCCCTAACCCTAACCCCTAACCCTAAAAACCTAAATAAAAGGAAGAGAAAGAACCTAAATAAAAAGAGTCATTATTACCGGGCCAGTCTGAAGAAGGCACAACTCAGCCGAAACGTCGCGACGGCCCCAAGACAGTTAACCCAAGATATGGGCAATTTTTGGAACACCCGGGCAGGGTCTCCACCTCCCGGCAAGAACCCTCGGCCCCCACGATGGTCAGTGCCTGCCAGGCCCTTGGTGGCCTGTTTTCACCTAACCCCTAACTTTGCCCGTGCCTCGTGGGGGTGGGAGATGCCCCTGCCTGTCCCAAACCCTTACCCTAACCAGGGGGGGGTTTGAAATTCAACTTTGAACAAAAAACCTAAAAAGAGGAAAGAAAAAAACCTAAAAAAAGAAGGGAGAAGAAATAATAAAGTAAAAAAATACTTACCTGTCGCAGAACCTAAAAAAAGAAGAAAAAGTAAAGTTAAAATATACTTACCTGAAAAAACCTAAATAAAAGGAAGAGAAAGAACCTAAATAAAAAGAGTCATTATTACCGGGCCAGTCTGAAGAAGGCACAACTCAGCCGAAACGTCGCGACGGCCCCAAGACAGTTAACCCAAGATATGGGCAATTTTTGGAACACCCGGGCAGGGTCTCCACCTCCCGGCAAGAACCCTCGGCCCCCACGATGGTCAGTGCCTGCCAGGCCCTTGGTGGCCTGTTTTCACCTAACCCCTAACTTTGCCCGTGCCTCGTGGGGGTGGGAGATGCCCCTGCCTGTCCCAAACCCTTACCCTAACCAGGGGGGGGTTTGAAATTCAACTTTGAACAAAAAACCTAAAAAGAGGAAAGAAAAAAACCTAAAAAAAGAAGGGAGAAGAAATAATAAAGTAAAAAAATACTTACCTGTCGCAGAACCTAAAAAAAGAAGAAAAAGTAAAGTTAAAATATACTTACCTGAAAAAACCTAAATAAAAGGAAGAGAAAGAACCTAAATAAAAAGAGTCATTATTACCGGGCCAGTCTGAAGAAGGCACAACTCAGCCGAAACGTCGCGACGGCCCCAAGACAGTTAACCCAAGATATGGGCAATTTTTGGAACACCCGGGCAGGGTCTCCACCTCCCGGCAAGAACCCTCGGCCCCCACGATGGTCAGTGCCTGCCAGGCCCTTGGTGGCCTGTTTTCACCTAACCCCTAACTTTGCCCGTGCCTCGTGGGGGTGGGAGATGCCCCTGCCTGTCCCAAACCCTTACCCTAACCAGGGGGGGGTTTGAAATTCAACTTTGAACAAAAAACCTAAAAAGAGGAAAGAAAAAAACCTAAAAAAAGAAGGGAGAAGAAATAATAAAGTAAAAAAATACTTACCTGTCGCAGAACCTAAAAAAAGAAGAAAAAGTAAAGTTAAAATATACTTACCTGAAAAAACCTAAATAAAAGGAAGAGAAAGAACCTAAATAAAAAGAGTCATTATTACCGGGCCAGTCTGAAGAAGGCACAACTCAGCCGAAACGTCGCGACGGCCCCAAGACAGTTAACCCAAGATATGGGCAATTTTTGGAACACCCGGGCAGGGTCTCCACCTCCCGGCAAGAACCCTCGGCCCCCACGATGGTCAGTGCCTGCCAGGCCCTTGGTGGCCTGTTTTCACCTAACCCCTAACTTTGCCCGTGCCTCGTGGGGGTGGGAGATGCCCCTGCCTGTCCCAAACCCTTACCCTAACCAGGGGGGGGTTTGAAATTCAACTTTGAACAAAAAACCTAAAAAGAGGAAAGAAAAAAACCTAAAAAAAGAAGGGAGAAGAAATAATAAAGTAAAAAAATACTTACCTGTCGCAGAACCTAAAAAAAGAAGAAAAAGTAAAGTTAAAATATACTTACCTGAAAAAACCTAAATAAAAGGAAGAGAAAGAACCTAAATAAAAAGAGTCATTATTACCGGGCCAGTCTGAAGAAGGCACAACTCAGCCGAAACGTCGCGACGGCCCCAAGACAGTTAACCCAAGATATGGGCAATTTTTGGAACACCCGGGCAGGGTCTCCACCTCCCGGCAAGAACCCTCGGCCCCCACGATGGTCAGTGCCTGCCAGGCCCTTGGTGGCCTGTTTTCACCTAACCCCTAACTTTGCCCGTGCCTCGTGGGGGTGGGAGATGCCCCTGCCTGTCCCAAACCCTTACCCTAACCAGGGGGGGGTTTGAAATTCAACTTTGAACAAAAAACCTAAAAAGAGGAAAGAAAAAAACCTAAAAAAAGAAGGGAGAAGAAATAATAAAGTAAAAAAATACTTACCTGTCGCAGAACCTAAAAAAAGAAGAAAAAGTAAAGTTAAAATATACTTACCTGAAAAAACCTAAATAAAAGGAAGAGAAAGAACCTAAATAAAAAGAGTCATTATTACCGGGCCAGTCTGAAGAAGGCACAACTCAGCCGAAACGTCGCGACGGCCCCAAGACAGTTAACCCAAGATATGGGCAATTTTTGGAACACCCGGGCAGGGTCTCCACCTCCCGGCAAGAACCCTCGGCCCCCACGATGGTCAGTGCCTGCCAGGCCCTTGGTGGCCTGTTTTCACCTAACCCCTAACTTTGCCCGTGCCTCGTGGGGGTGGGAGATGCCCCTGCCTGTCCCAAACCCTTACCCTAACCAGGGGGGGGTTTGAAATTCAACTTTGAACAAAAAACCTAAAAAGAGGAAAGAAAAAAACCTAAAAAAAGAAGGGAGAAGAAATAATAAAGTAAAAAAATACTTACCTGTCGCAGAACCTAAAAAAAGAAGAAAAAGTAAAGTTAAAATATACTTACCTGAAAAAACCTAAATAAAAGGAAGAGAAAGAACCTAAATAAAAAGAGTCATTATTACCGGGCCAGTCTGAAGAAGGCACAACTCAGCCGAAACGTCGCGACGGCCCCAAGACAGTTAACCCAAGATATGGGCAATTTTTGGAACACCCGGGCAGGGTCTCCACCTCCCGGCAAGAACCCTCGGCCCCCACGATGGTCAGTGCCTGCCAGGCCCTTGGTGGCCTGTTTTCACCTAACCCCTAACTTTGCCCGTGCCTCGTGGGGGTGGGAGATGCCCCTGCCTGTCCCAAACCCTTACCCTAACCAGGGGGGGGTTTGAAATTCAACTTTGAACAAAAAACCTAAAAAGAGGAAAGAAAAAAACCTAAAAAAAGAAGGGAGAAGAAATAATAAAGTAAAAAAATACTTACCTGTCGCAGAACCTAAAAAAAGAAGAAAAAGTAAAGTTAAAATATACTTACCTGAAAAAACCTAAATAAAAGGAAGAGAAAGAACCTAAATAAAAAGAGTCATTATTACCGGGCCAGTCTGAAGAAGGCACAACTCAGCCGAAACGTCGCGACGGCCCCAAGACAGTTAACCCAAGATATGGGCAATTTTTGGAACACCCGGGCAGGGTCTCCACCTCCCGGCAAGAACCCTCGGCCCCCACGATGGTCAGTGCCTGCCAGGCCCTTGGTGGCCTGTTTTCACCTAACCCCTAACTTTGCCCGTGCCTCGTGGGGGTGGGAGATGCCCCTGCCTGTCCCAAACCCTTACCCTAACCAGGGGGGGGTTTGAAATTCAACTTTGAACAAAAAACCTAAAAAGAGGAAAGAAAAAAACCTAAAAAAAGAAGGGAGAAGAAATAATAAAGTAAAAAAATACTTACCTGTCGCAGAACCTAAAAAAAGAAGAAAAAGTAAAGTTAAAATATACTTACCTGAAAAAACCTAAATAAAAGGAAGAGAAAGAACCTAAATAAAAAGAGTCATTATTACCGGGCCAGTCTGAAGAAGGCACAACTCAGCCGAAACGTCGCGACGGCCCCAAGACAGTTAACCCAAGATATGGGCAATTTTTGGAACACCCGGGCAGGGTCTCCACCTCCCGGCAAGAACCCTCGGCCCCCACGATGGTCAGTGCCTGCCAGGCCCTTGGTGGCCTGTTTTCACCTAACCCCTAACTTTGCCCGTGCCTCGTGGGGGTGGGAGATGCCCCTGCCTGTCCCAAACCCTTACCCTAACCAGGGGGGGGTTTGAAATTCAACTTTGAACAAAAAACCTAAAAAGAGGAAAGAAAAAAACCTAAAAAAAGAAGGGAGAAGAAATAATAAAGTAAAAAAATACTTACCTGTCGCAGAACCTAAAAAAAGAAGAAAAAGTAAAGTTAAAATATACTTACCTGAAAAAACCTAAATAAAAGGAAGAGAAAGAACCTAAATAAAAAGAGTCATTATTACCGGGCCAGTCTGAAGAAGGCACAACTCAGCCGAAACGTCGCGACGGCCCCAAGACAGTTAACCCAAGATATGGGCAATTTTTGGAACACCCGGGCAGGGTCTCCACCTCCCGGCAAGAACCCTCGGCCCCCACGATGGTCAGTGCCTGCCAGGCCCTTGGTGGCCTGTTTTCACCTAACCCCTAACTTTGCCCGTGCCTCGTGGGGGTGGGAGATGCCCCTGCCTGTCCCAAACCCTTACCCTAACCAGGGGGGGGTTTGAAATTCAACTTTGAACAAAAAACCTAAAAAGAGGAAAGAAAAAAACCTAAAAAAAGAAGGGAGAAGAAATAATAAAGTAAAAAAATACTTACCTGTCGCAGAACCTAAAAAAAGAAGAAAAAGTAAAGTTAAAATATACTTACCTGAAAAAACCTAAATAAAAGGAAGAGAAAGAACCTAAATAAAAAGAGTCATTATTACCGGGCCAGTCTGAAGAAGGCACAACTCAGCCGAAACGTCGCGACGGCCCCAAGACAGTTAACCCAAGATATGGGCAATTTTTGGAACACCCGGGCAGGGTCTCCACCTCCCGGCAAGAACCCTCGGCCCCCACGATGGTCAGTGCCTGCCAGGCCCTTGGTGGCCTGTTTTCACCTAACCCCTAACTTTGCCCGTGCCTCGTGGGGGTGGGAGATGCCCCTGCCTGTCCCAAACCCTTACCCTAACCAGGGGGGGGTTTGAAATTCAACTTTGAACAAAAAACCTAAAAAGAGGAAAGAAAAAAACCTAAAAAAAGAAGGGAGAAGAAATAATAAAGTAAAAAAATACTTACCTGTCGCAGAACCTAAAAAAAGAAGAAAAAGTAAAGTTAAAATATACTTACCTGAAAAAACCTAAATAAAAGGAAGAGAAAGAACCTAAATAAAAAGAGTCATTATTACCGGGCCAGTCTGAAGAAGGCACAACTCAGCCGAAACGTCGCGACGGCCCCAAGACAGTTAACCCAAGATATGGGCAATTTTTGGAACACCCGGGCAGGGTCTCCACCTCCCGGCAAGAACCCTCGGCCCCCACGATGGTCAGTGCCTGCCAGGCCCTTGGTGGCCTGTTTTCACCTAACCCCTAACTTTGCCCGTGCCTCGTGGGGGTGGGAGATGCCCCTGCCTGTCCCAAACCCTTACCCTAACCAGGGGGGGGTTTGAAATTCAACTTTGAACAAAAAACCTAAAAAGAGGAAAGAAAAAAACCTAAAAAAAGAAGGGAGAAGAAATAATAAAGTAAAAAAATACTTACCTGTCGCAGAACCTAAAAAAAGAAGAAAAAGTAAAGTTAAAATATACTTACCTGAAAAAACCTAAATAAAAGGAAGAGAAAGAACCTAAATAAAAAGAGTCATTATTACCGGGCCAGTCTGAAGAAGGCACAACTCAGCCGAAACGTCGCGACGGCCCCAAGACAGTTAACCCAAGATATGGGCAATTTTTGGAACACCCGGGCAGGGTCTCCACCTCCCGGCAAGAACCCTCGGCCCCCACGATGGTCAGTGCCTGCCAGGCCCTTGGTGGCCTGTTTTCACCTAACCCCTAACCCTAACCCTAACAGTTGATAACTGCATTTGGGAAACTTAAACCCTAAGTGGGAAGTTAATATCTAAAAATGCCAAGCATTTGGGTTGAGGTGGCCATGAAATAAGACTTAATTTGTCCTCTTATCTATGTTGAGGCCTCTGCTGACCGACTGACCGTTTACCTGATTTCGTTATAGTGATGTCTTCCCCCCATCATTTACTGGGGAGTATAATGGCTGTCCTATTGCAATAGGAAAAAGCAGCCTTTCAAGTTGTGGTTCTCGTGGATTGCTTGTTCAATTACTCTTAAAAAGCCATTCTTAATATTGGACTCTTATTATTATGGGTTGTCTTACATAGCCTTTTAGTTTTGGAATGAAGGTGAATATGGGTTGATTGTTTATTTAGTTTTTGCAGATTTTTTTATGTATTTTCTTTTTCCTTTCTTTCCCTGTTTTTCACGTTCCTGCTCCGGATGTTACCCGTTGTCGGGTTCTCCCCCTGGTCCGCGACAGCCCTAAGACTCCCTCCGGACCCCACTCCCTTACCTAGTTTTTTTATAATTTTCCTTTCCATCCCCATTTGATTATATTTGTCTTAACTTTAGCTTTGTTCTTTTTCATCCCCCTTGTTTTTCAGAGATATATTTTTTTGTGTTCACCTTCTTTCTTAAAAAATAAGGTCTTTTTTTATATATGTATACATATATTTTATTAAACTATCCTCAGCAGGAGGATGTGTTAATCATAAAAATTATTAATAATAATTTTATGGTTTTGAATTGTATTGTCATGGGTTTTGTTTTTATATTTTTTTACAATTTTCTATGGTTAATTTTATCTTTTTTTTATCAATTTCATATGATATTTTAAATGGGTTTTTTTATTTTCATTTTTTAATCTTGTTGTTGTTTTTTTAGAGAGAGGCCTGGACACCTTTTATTATTGGGGAGGGATTTGGTGACATGAAACCCATGTGACCTATGATTACCAATCCTGGGAGGGGCCCAGGACTTGGGCATCTCCCAGGAAATGTGTTTAAATGCCTCGCTCCTTCCGGACACCTAGTAGCATGTATCCCTCTGAAGAAGCGGTAACTCCGCGAAACGTCAGGGACGCTAGACCAAACTTATTGGAAGAAAGGCGACTTTTTTAGCCCTTCCAGAGATGGGCGACAAGTAACTTTGTTTAGCCCAGTCACATGAAAGACTATTTTAATTGACAAACTTTTTACAACTATAAAGTGGGGAGTTTTTATTCACCTGTAGCAAAGTGACCGTGAACTCTAAACGGGTAGTGAGAGGTGGCGTTGGATCTGAGCGAGGCATCGGTTTGTGCACCTAAACCCTCTTGTCTTTTGAGTCTTCACCGACCAACAGACACTGACGCGGGGACGCCCGTGGTCGGTGGGACTACCATATTTTTCGGGTCCAGGATGGAGGCACACCGGTCGGAAACGCCACGACTGCCAGAAAACGACATGCAGGATGGCGGATGGACGTTTCCACGCCACCAGCGAAGAGCACGGAGGAGGCAGAGATCACTGAGCCTGAATCGAGTGGTCCAACAAACACAAAGAAACTCAGGTGAGCTCCCCACTGACAAATATAAGGTACAAAACAATAACTTTGAAACCTTAGGTGAAAGTTTGTCTGGTGACGGTCTGGCTACGCATGCTGGGGGTCGGGAGGGGACGAGGCATGGGGAGGGATGGGGTCGCCCGTACATGAGACGTGTCAGACAACAAGGAGGACAAGATGCTCCCGCACCAAAGCGTGCACTTGATGCCGACACAAGGAAGAGTGCGAAGAATATATTTAATTTAATACGGACAGTACACCATAAAAGTGTAATTGAAGAAGCACGCGACACGGGCTTATACCCCAGGGGTATGATAAAACAGGTGTCCAGGCTCTCTAGTTTTATAAAACCGGCTGTGCCCACAGAACAAGTTAGGAGGCAACTTGATCAAAATACAGACTCTTGGATGTCTAAAAATTTAGATATTCTTTATGATCATTATGCCACTGTCATTGAATCTTTAAAAGAAACTAGAAAGACTGAGGTGTCATTTCAGGTGGCAAAGACGTGGGCTTTTAAAAGATACGGGGCTCGCTTACGTGTTTCTACAATGTCAACAGTTGAAACTCTGTTTAAATCGTCAGGGGAAGAGGGTGGAGGGAGGGCCCGTTCGGAGGCCGGCCACACACGGGAACAGAATACAGTACAGAGGGGGGGAAGATCGGGGGTAATGCCGATTGATTTGAGAGATGATAACGAATTTCCGCCCTTACCTACAATGGTTAAAAACCAGACTGCTAGTAGCAGTAATACACAAAATGTTTCCCATCAGAAAAACCTATCGTTGGGAAAAAGGAAAACTATTGTAGAAGAGCTGAATGAGCTTCAGACTGTTAATGCCCGTGCGCCGGCCACCGCGGGAGCTCTCCCGCAGGGGAGAAATGTAGATGGGGGGAAGACGGGAGAGGGTGGGAGTAGGGTGGAGACAACAGCCAGAATTAGATCAAACGTGGTGGTTGATTTAGATGAAACCGATGACATTCTGCCTGCCTCTTTGTGCTCTCCCCCTGTGTGTCCTAGAAATACTGTGCGCCGTGACTTGCCCTTAACGGCCGCGAACAGGTTGCCATCTGAGCCTGCCACCCCTTCAGTTTCTTGCTCCACGTCTCGCGCAGGAGACCGGACGAATGGTCCGGACCCTATAATGAAACAACAACAAAAGCGAGTAAAAATCCAAACCTCTGCTGAAACAGGTGATAAGATAGTGGGTGAAATGACGATTGAGGCCCTGCAACAGCAGGAGCCGGCGGGAAACCTGAGCAGTGACTCATTGGACCGCGCTGATCCCCACTATTATAATATTAAGAGTAATTTTCACCTTAGCGAGGAGGATAATGAGAGCGATGGCTCGGTGGCAGAGTTCAAAACCGTGCGGCAAATAAAGCAGAGGGAGTCTCACAGTGGACGCGGGATTACGGGAAAGGGAGATCTGGTTGAGGCGGGGGGGGAGATGAGGGGCGCAGAGGGGGGCTACCATACACCTACTTACCATCGGGCGAGGCCTAGTAGGAAACTGCAGGATTGGAGAATTAAAATTGACAAACCTGTAGTTTTCTTGGGCGACTCCAATTTAAATAGGATACCCCCCTTCCAGAATGATCAGATTCAGGTAGAGAGCTACCCGGGTGCGAATTTTTATCACTTTTTTAACCTGTTGGAAATGACACCGGTGTGTGAAAGTACGGCAATGGTGATTTTGTCTGTAGGCCTTAACAATAAGGACCAGGATCCCCAGAAGACCTCAATTAAACAACTACGCAAGGTAGTGAATGGGGCGAAAGCCGTTTTTCCGAATGCGGACATTTTTGTAGCCCACATCCACTTTTCCAAATCACTGTCCAAACTCCAACAGACAAATCTCACTATGATCAATAACTTCATCAGTACACATTATAATTATTTACCTTGTATAGCACAACAACACTTCCATACCGTAGCTGATGGTATTCATTGGACAAGTGAGACTGCTAAAAAAATCTTTGACTGCTGGTGTGAAAGCCTGCGACTAAACGTGGGTTTAGAGGAGTGACAGAGCCGTGCACGGAGCAGCGGATTGAGGATAAGACTCCTGTTCCCCTGCCAGATTTAGATTGGTCCTCTCCCTCTAATGTGTTGAACCTTTCTAGGCTTTTTGTCCCATCACCAACACAATTAGGTTTACTGGAGAAGGGCCTCACTTTCAGCCCAAAACCATTCAGCTTCTCCCGGGAGCTACTTCGACGTGACTTACATAATTACCATAGACGCTTAAAATTGAGAGATTATTTTGACAATGATGACTTTTGCAGAGAGCCCTTTATTCAGCCGTCTGTTTGGGAACCAGAGTGGGGCGCTTTGAGTGACTCGCTTAGAGATCTGATAAGGAGGGACATTCGGTCATTTCATTCCTTCTGTCCGCAGGTGGGTGGGGTAGGTGGGCTCTCGAGGGAGGAACGACAGGCGCTGAAGGACCTGAAAGAGAATGAGAACATTGTAATAAAACCGGCAGATAAAGGGTCCAAAATAATTATCATGGATAAACAGCAGTACAGGCTAGAGGCCCAAAGACAACTTGACAATACAAAATATTATAAATGTATCCCATATTCCATTCAACCCGAAGTGCAACGGAACATCAGAAAGATCGTTTATTCATTGTATCATAATAAACATATCTCTGCTAAACAACGGGACTATTTATTGGGCCCTGATGATCCACGCCCGCGCTTATTCTACCTTCTGCCTAAAATCCATAAGAGCCCTGACACCTGGACCGTCAAATTTGAAGTCCCACCTGGGAGGCCGATCGTGTCGGATTGTAGTAGCGCTACGTACAATGTGTCGCAGTATATTGATTCGTTTCTCGGACCGCTGTCTAATAAACACCCGAGCTATCTTAAGGATACGTACCACTTTTTGGATATTATCCGCTCTATGCCAGTGCCCGCCAATGCATTTTTATTTACCATAGATATTGACAGTTTATATACAAACATCAATACGGAAATGGGTCTGAGGGCAGTCAGCAATATCTTCCGCCGATATCCAGAGGCTGCGCGTCCGGACGCGGAGATCTTAAAGCTGCTAGAAATATGCCTCGTTAATAATGACTTTCAGTTTGAAGATAAAATCTATTTGCAGATGGAGGGCACGGCGATGGGCCAAAGATATGCCCCTTCTTATGCGAACATTTACATGAGCGAATGGGAGAGAGAGGCTCTGGCCAAATGCCCGCTACAGCCGGTATTTTATTTGCGTTTCCTAGACGACATTGTGGGTGCGTGGACGCACGGGGAGGATGCTTTCCAGCGGTTTGTACAGATATTAAATACACATCACCCATCAATAAAGCTAAAATATGAATACAGCCATGTTGAGATTAACTTTTTAGACACGACGGTTTTTTTCGGGGAGGTGGGGGAAGAAGGGAGGAGGTTACATACGAGAGTTTACTTCAAGCCCACCGACACGCATGCGCTTTTACATAAATCAAGTTACCATCCACCTCATACGTTCCGAGGAATTGTAAAGTCACAAATATTGAGGTTTCATAGAATATGTAGTAGAAGGGAGGATTTCAATAATGCTACCCGCATATTGTTCAAGAGCCTGAAAGGGAGGGGATACTCACGGTCAATGTTGAGAAGAGTATATAAGAATACCCTCTCGAACCTCTGCTCTCAGAGAGCACGCAGGGAGGATGATGAAGGCACTCCCTTCGAGCCAAACGCCATCAGGGATGAAGCTGAAGGGGAGAACATCTTGCCCTTTGTCAGCACGTTCCACGTGAGCTCCAAATCCTTTCTTGACGGTATACAACAAAACCTTGATGATATGAAAGCTCGGGGCCGTACGTTCGAGGTCCGGTTTATTAAGGCCTTTAGGAAGAATCCCAGCTTGGGTGACCTTTTGGTTAGGGCCAAACTGGGGGGGAGAGAGAAAGAACCACCTGATATACTCAAAGGCTATTTAACATATAGCCATATGGTTAGCAATCCACACAGTGGGGCCACTTGGGCGACCACAGGCAGATTTTCTCTTGAAGTAAAAAATGTGATTTATGTGATACGGTGTAGGCGGTGTGGACTAATGTATGTGGGGGAAACTGGGGCCTGTTTGAGAGCACGCCTGCAGCAACACCTGTATGCGATACGGGCGGATCAACCGCGCTCCACAGTGGCAATTCACTTCAGGGAACATACAGAGGATGCTCTGAGCATCATGGGTCTACAGGCCAATCCAGGCTGGTCAGTCGGTCAGCGGAGGAGAATGGAGAGGATATGGACTGACAGGTTGAAAACTTATAGGCCAACAGGCCTGAATGTGCCTGTCTGAGAAACAACTACAGACTCTCCGGTTGATGGTTATTTTGAATAATTTGTTTTGGGTGTAGAATTTTTAGTATTTGGTATTTCTTTGATGTTGTCAATATTAAGTATATGCAGTATATGGTTTGGAATAATCAATTAAGACTCCAATGTCTGAGGGAGGGAGAATCCTTAGAATTACAGGTCAGGCTGTGAAAGTATGGTGAGAAATAAAGAAAGTTCAAAAAGAAAAAATGGTCTGGAAACCTGTTGTTTGTTTTATAACATAGAAGTTCTGTGAACAGATCATATTTGTATTTCTAAGCAAAATGTCACCGAAAAAAAAAAAAAAAAAAAAAAAAAAAAAAAAAAAAATACAAAGACTACTTGTCAATATGGAGTATATTTCCCTGATTGCCATAAGTCCCCATGACAGAACTGCATGGAGGTTGTTTTGAACAGAGTGTAACACTAACAGTGTGAGGATTTGTTATAATTACTAACTGCATGGAGTGTGATTATTGTTGAAAATGAATAAGAAAATCAAAAACGATAAAAACCCTTTCTCTTGGAGGTCACATCCCCTCCAGGGAGTCATGGGAGAAATATGGCTTTGGGACCTTTTTTAGTATTGGTGACAGTGCTGGAACTTTCAATGAGTCTGCCTTATGGCCTGGGAGGAATAAAGACATTGGGGGACGGTTTTATGATTTGACAACATATGGAAGAAGGTACAAGATGCACCCAAGAAGAAGAGGAGTATGCTGGAGAGAAGGAGAAGAGCGGAGTAAGTGGAGATGGGATGCTTCAGTAATTCCTAGGACCGTGCACCAAAGTTTGAATTAAAAAACATCTAAGCTATAGTTTCCTAACACCTAACTAGCCTGTGCCAGGAATTTGTATCTGACATCCATCCACGATTCCTAAAAAGGACCTCTTAGTAAACAGACTGACTACTCCTTGAAACATAAAACAGCATCTCCTTGGGACAAATGGAGATTATTGAGTTTATTGAATTGTTTTTTTTCAAAAAGATCTAATAATCTGAATTTAACAATTTCTTTATTCGTATCTTCATTGTGTATAACATGTGGGATAAGCCTACCCAGGCCACTGGATCCTAAACTTAACCATTTTGCCTTAAAGAAAGAGTCCCTAGAATGTGGATAATTTGGAGGATGGTCTTAACTAGATACATGGCCCTAAACCTAACCACTTTGGCTTGGCAGATATTATTAGAAATGGAGAATTAAAAGGGAAGATGACCCTGCCCAGGCCGCATGACCCTATAATTAACATCTTGGGGGAAATATTAACAGTTGATAACTGCATTTGGGAAACTTAAACCCTAAGTGGGAAGTTAATATCTAAAAATGCCAAGCATTTGGGTTGAGGTGGCCATGAAATAAGACTTAATTTGTCCTCTTATCTATGTTGAGGCCTCTGCTGACCGACTGACCGTTTACCTGATTTCGTTATAGTGATGTCTTCCCCCCATCATTTACTGGGGAGTATAATGGCTGTCCTATTGCAATAGGAAAAAGCAGCCTTTCAAGTTGTGGTTCTCGTGGATTGCTTGTTCAATTACTCTTAAAAAGCCATTCTTAATATTGGACTCTTATTATTATGGGTTGTCTTACATAGCCTTTTAGTTTTGGAATGAAGGTGAATATGGGTTGATTGTTTATTTAGTTTTTGCAGATTTTTTTATGTATTTTCTTTTTCCTTTCTTTCCCTGTTTTTCACGTTCCTGCTCCGGATGTTACCCGTTGTCGGGTTCTCCCCCTGGTCCGCGACAGCCCTAAGACTCCCTCCGGACCCCACTCCCTTACCTAGTTTTTTTATAATTTTCCTTTCCATCCCCATTTGATTATATTTGTCTTAACTTTAGCTTTGTTCTTTTTCATCCCCCTTGTTTTTCAGAGATATATTTTTTTGTGTTCACCTTCTTTCTTAAAAAATAAGGTCTTTTTTTATATATGTATACATATATTTTATTAAACTATCCTCAGCAGGAGGATGTGTTAATCATAAAAATTATTAATAATAATTTTATGGTTTTGAATTGTATTGTCATGGGTTTTGTTTTTATATTTTTTTACAATTTTCTATGGTTAATTTTATCTTTTTTTTATCAATTTCATATGATATTTTAAATGGGTTTTTTTATTTTCATTTTTTAATCTTGTTGTTGTTTTTTTAGAGAGAGGCCTGGACACCTTTTATTATTGGGGAGGGATTTGGTGACATGAAACCCATGTGACCTATGATTACCAATCCTGGGAGGGGCCCAGGACTTGGGCATCTCCCAGGAAATGTGTTTAAATGCCTCGCTCCTTCCGGACACCTAGTAGCATGTATCCCTCTGAAGAAGCGGTAACTCCGCGAAACGTCAGGGACGCTAGACCAAACTTATTGGAAGAAAGGCGACTTTTTTAGCCCTTCCAGAGATGGGCGACAAGTAACTTTGTTTAGCCCAGTCACATGAAAGACTATTTTAATTGACAAACTTTTTACAACTATAAAGTGGGGAGTTTTTATTCACCTGTAGCAAAGTGACCGTGAACTCTAAACGGGTAGTGAGAGGTGGCGTTGGATCTGAGCGAGGCATCGGTTTGTGCACCTAAACCCTCTTGTCTTTTGAGTCTTCACCGACCAACAGACACTGACGCGGGGACGCCCGTGGTCGGTGGGACTACCATATTTTTCGGGTCCAGGATGGAGGCACACCGGTCGGAAACGCCACGACTGCCAGAAAACGACATGCAGGATGGCGGATGGACGTTTCCACGCCACCAGCGAAGAGCACGGAGGAGGCAGAGATCACTGAGCCTGAATCGAGTGGTCCAACAAACACAAAGAAACTCAGGTGAGCTCCCCACTGACAAATATAAGGTACAAAACAATAACTTTGAAACCTTAGGTGAAAGTTTGTCTGGTGACGGTCTGGCTACGCATGCTGGGGGTCGGGAGGGGACGAGGCATGGGGAGGGATGGGGTCGCCCGTACATGAGACGTGTCAGACAACAAGGAGGACAAGATGCTCCCGCACCAAAGCGTGCACTTGATGCCGACACAAGGAAGAGTGCGAAGAATATATTTAATTTAATACGGACAGTACACCATAAAAGTGTAATTGAAGAAGCACGCGACACGGGCTTATACCCCAGGGGTATGATAAAACAGGTGTCCAGGCTCTCTAGTTTTATAAAACCGGCTGTGCCCACAGAACAAGTTAGGAGGCAACTTGATCAAAATACAGACTCTTGGATGTCTAAAAATTTAGATATTCTTTATGATCATTATGCCACTGTCATTGAATCTTTAAAAGAAACTAGAAAGACTGAGGTGTCATTTCAGGTGGCAAAGACGTGGGCTTTTAAAAGATACGGGGCTCGCTTACGTGTTTCTACAATGTCAACAGTTGAAACTCTGTTTAAATCGTCAGGGGAAGAGGGTGGAGGGAGGGCCCGTTCGGAGGCCGGCCACACACGGGAACAGAATACAGTACAGAGGGGGGGAAGATCGGGGGTAATGCCGATTGATTTGAGAGATGATAACGAATTTCCGCCCTTACCTACAATGGTTAAAAACCAGACTGCTAGTAGCAGTAATACACAAAATGTTTCCCATCAGAAAAACCTATCGTTGGGAAAAAGGAAAACTATTGTAGAAGAGCTGAATGAGCTTCAGACTGTTAATGCCCGTGCGCCGGCCACCGCGGGAGCTCTCCCGCAGGGGAGAAATGTAGATGGGGGGAAGACGGGAGAGGGTGGGAGTAGGGTGGAGACAACAGCCAGAATTAGATCAAACGTGGTGGTTGATTTAGATGAAACCGATGACATTCTGCCTGCCTCTTTGTGCTCTCCCCCTGTGTGTCCTAGAAATACTGTGCGCCGTGACTTGCCCTTAACGGCCGCGAACAGGTTGCCATCTGAGCCTGCCACCCCTTCAGTTTCTTGCTCCACGTCTCGCGCAGGAGACCGGACGAATGGTCCGGACCCTATAATGAAACAACAACAAAAGCGAGTAAAAATCCAAACCTCTGCTGAAACAGGTGATAAGATAGTGGGTGAAATGACGATTGAGGCCCTGCAACAGCAGGAGCCGGCGGGAAACCTGAGCAGTGACTCATTGGACCGCGCTGATCCCCACTATTATAATATTAAGAGTAATTTTCACCTTAGCGAGGAGGATAATGAGAGCGATGGCTCGGTGGCAGAGTTCAAAACCGTGCGGCAAATAAAGCAGAGGGAGTCTCACAGTGGACGCGGGATTACGGGAAAGGGAGATCTGGTTGAGGCGGGGGGGGAGATGAGGGGCGCAGAGGGGGGCTACCATACACCTACTTACCATCGGGCGAGGCCTAGTAGGAAACTGCAGGATTGGAGAATTAAAATTGACAAACCTGTAGTTTTCTTGGGCGACTCCAATTTAAATAGGATACCCCCCTTCCAGAATGATCAGATTCAGGTAGAGAGCTACCCGGGTGCGAATTTTTATCACTTTTTTAACCTGTTGGAAATGACACCGGTGTGTGAAAGTACGGCAATGGTGATTTTGTCTGTAGGCCTTAACAATAAGGACCAGGATCCCCAGAAGACCTCAATTAAACAACTACGCAAGGTAGTGAATGGGGCGAAAGCCGTTTTTCCGAATGCGGACATTTTTGTAGCCCACATCCACTTTTCCAAATCACTGTCCAAACTCCAACAGACAAATCTCACTATGATCAATAACTTCATCAGTACACATTATAATTATTTACCTTGTATAGCACAACAACACTTCCATACCGTAGCTGATGGTATTCATTGGACAAGTGAGACTGCTAAAAAAATCTTTGACTGCTGGTGTGAAAGCCTGCGACTAAACGTGGGTTTAGAGGAGTGACAGAGCCGTGCACGGAGCAGCGGATTGAGGATAAGACTCCTGTTCCCCTGCCAGATTTAGATTGGTCCTCTCCCTCTAATGTGTTGAACCTTTCTAGGCTTTTTGTCCCATCACCAACACAATTAGGTTTACTGGAGAAGGGCCTCACTTTCAGCCCAAAACCATTCAGCTTCTCCCGGGAGCTACTTCGACGTGACTTACATAATTACCATAGACGCTTAAAATTGAGAGATTATTTTGACAATGATGACTTTTGCAGAGAGCCCTTTATTCAGCCGTCTGTTTGGGAACCAGAGTGGGGCGCTTTGAGTGACTCGCTTAGAGATCTGATAAGGAGGGACATTCGGTCATTTCATTCCTTCTGTCCGCAGGTGGGTGGGGTAGGTGGGCTCTCGAGGGAGGAACGACAGGCGCTGAAGGACCTGAAAGAGAATGAGAACATTGTAATAAAACCGGCAGATAAAGGGTCCAAAATAATTATCATGGATAAACAGCAGTACAGGCTAGAGGCCCAAAGACAACTTGACAATACAAAATATTATAAATGTATCCCATATTCCATTCAACCCGAAGTGCAACGGAACATCAGAAAGATCGTTTATTCATTGTATCATAATAAACATATCTCTGCTAAACAACGGGACTATTTATTGGGCCCTGATGATCCACGCCCGCGCTTATTCTACCTTCTGCCTAAAATCCATAAGAGCCCTGACACCTGGACCGTCAAATTTGAAGTCCCACCTGGGAGGCCGATCGTGTCGGATTGTAGTAGCGCTACGTACAATGTGTCGCAGTATATTGATTCGTTTCTCGGACCGCTGTCTAATAAACACCCGAGCTATCTTAAGGATACGTACCACTTTTTGGATATTATCCGCTCTATGCCAGTGCCCGCCAATGCATTTTTATTTACCATAGATATTGACAGTTTATATACAAACATCAATACGGAAATGGGTCTGAGGGCAGTCAGCAATATCTTCCGCCGATATCCAGAGGCTGCGCGTCCGGACGCGGAGATCTTAAA
Organism: Aulonocara sp. 'chitande type north' Nkhata Bay; assembly: GCF_057382095.1. NCBI lineage: Eukaryota > Metazoa > Chordata > Actinopteri > Cichliformes > Cichlidae > Aulonocara > Aulonocara sp. 'chitande type north' Nkhata Bay. The sequence continues at coordinate 1,607,931 of NC_141365.1, forward strand.
GCTGCTAGAAATATGCCTCGTTAATAATGACTTTCAGTTTGAAGATAAAATCTATTTGCAGATGGAGGGCACGGCGATGGGCCAAAGATATGCCCCTTCTTATGCGAACATTTACATGAGCGAATGGGAGAGAGAGGCTCTGGCCAAATGCCCGCTACAGCCGGTATTTTATTTGCGTTTCCTAGACGACATTGTGGGTGCGTGGACGCACGGGGAGGATGCTTTCCAGCGGTTTGTACAGATATTAAATACACATCACCCATCAATAAAGCTAAAATATGAATACAGCCATGTTGAGATTAACTTTTTAGACACGACGGTTTTTTTCGGGGAGGTGGGGGAAGAAGGGAGGAGGTTACATACGAGAGTTTACTTCAAGCCCACCGACACGCATGCGCTTTTACATAAATCAAGTTACCATCCACCTCATACGTTCCGAGGAATTGTAAAGTCACAAATATTGAGGTTTCATAGAATATGTAGTAGAAGGGAGGATTTCAATAATGCTACCCGCATATTGTTCAAGAGCCTGAAAGGGAGGGGATACTCACGGTCAATGTTGAGAAGAGTATATAAGAATACCCTCTCGAACCTCTGCTCTCAGAGAGCACGCAGGGAGGATGATGAAGGCACTCCCTTCGAGCCAAACGCCATCAGGGATGAAGCTGAAGGGGAGAACATCTTGCCCTTTGTCAGCACGTTCCACGTGAGCTCCAAATCCTTTCTTGACGGTATACAACAAAACCTTGATGATATGAAAGCTCGGGGCCGTACGTTCGAGGTCCGGTTTATTAAGGCCTTTAGGAAGAATCCCAGCTTGGGTGACCTTTTGGTTAGGGCCAAACTGGGGGGGAGAGAGAAAGAACCACCTGATATACTCAAAGGCTATTTAACATATAGCCATATGGTTAGCAATCCACACAGTGGGGCCACTTGGGCGACCACAGGCAGATTTTCTCTTGAAGTAAAAAATGTGATTTATGTGATACGGTGTAGGCGGTGTGGACTAATGTATGTGGGGGAAACTGGGGCCTGTTTGAGAGCACGCCTGCAGCAACACCTGTATGCGATACGGGCGGATCAACCGCGCTCCACAGTGGCAATTCACTTCAGGGAACATACAGAGGATGCTCTGAGCATCATGGGTCTACAGGCCAATCCAGGCTGGTCAGTCGGTCAGCGGAGGAGAATGGAGAGGATATGGACTGACAGGTTGAAAACTTATAGGCCAACAGGCCTGAATGTGCCTGTCTGAGAAACAACTACAGACTCTCCGGTTGATGGTTATTTTGAATAATTTGTTTTGGGTGTAGAATTTTTAGTATTTGGTATTTCTTTGATGTTGTCAATATTAAGTATATGCAGTATATGGTTTGGAATAATCAATTAAGACTCCAATGTCTGAGGGAGGGAGAATCCTTAGAATTACAGGTCAGGCTGTGAAAGTATGGTGAGAAATAAAGAAAGTTCAAAAAGAAAAAATGGTCTGGAAACCTGTTGTTTGTTTTATAACATAGAAGTTCTGTGAACAGATCATATTTGTATTTCTAAGCAAAATGTCACCGAAAAAAAAAAAAAAAAAAAAAAAAAAAAAAAAAAAAAATACAAAGACTACTTGTCAATATGGAGTATATTTCCCTGATTGCCATAAGTCCCCATGACAGAACTGCATGGAGGTTGTTTTGAACAGAGTGTAACACTAACAGTGTGAGGATTTGTTATAATTACTAACTGCATGGAGTGTGATTATTGTTGAAAATGAATAAGAAAATCAAAAACGATAAAAACCCTTTCTCTTGGAGGTCACATCCCCTCCAGGGAGTCATGGGAGAAATATGGCTTTGGGACCTTTTTTAGTATTGGTGACAGTGCTGGAACTTTCAATGAGTCTGCCTTATGGCCTGGGAGGAATAAAGACATTGGGGGACGGTTTTATGATTTGACAACATATGGAAGAAGGTACAAGATGCACCCAAGAAGAAGAGGAGTATGCTGGAGAGAAGGAGAAGAGCGGAGTAAGTGGAGATGGGATGCTTCAGTAATTCCTAGGACCGTGCACCAAAGTTTGAATTAAAAAACATCTAAGCTATAGTTTCCTAACACCTAACTAGCCTGTGCCAGGAATTTGTATCTGACATCCATCCACGATTCCTAAAAAGGACCTCTTAGTAAACAGACTGACTACTCCTTGAAACATAAAACAGCATCTCCTTGGGACAAATGGAGATTATTGAGTTTATTGAATTGTTTTTTTTCAAAAAGATCTAATAATCTGAATTTAACAATTTCTTTATTCGTATCTTCATTGTGTATAACATGTGGGATAAGCCTACCCAGGCCACTGGATCCTAAACTTAACCATTTTGCCTTAAAGAAAGAGTCCCTAGAATGTGGATAATTTGGAGGATGGTCTTAACTAGATACATGGCCCTAAACCTAACCACTTTGGCTTGGCAGATATTATTAGAAATGGAGAATTAAAAGGGAAGATGACCCTGCCCAGGCCGCATGACCCTATAATTAACATCTTGGGGGAAATATTAACAGTTGATAACTGCATTTGGGAAACTTAAACCCTAAGTGGGAAGTTAATATCTAAAAATGCCAAGCATTTGGGTTGAGGTGGCCATGAAATAAGACTTAATTTGTCCTCTTATCTATGTTGAGGCCTCTGCTGACCGACTGACCGTTTACCTGATTTCGTTATAGTGATGTCTTCCCCCCATCATTTACTGGGGAGTATAATGGCTGTCCTATTGCAATAGGAAAAAGCAGCCTTTCAAGTTGTGGTTCTCGTGGATTGCTTGTTCAATTACTCTTAAAAAGCCATTCTTAATATTGGACTCTTATTATTATGGGTTGTCTTACATAGCCTTTTAGTTTTGGAATGAAGGTGAATATGGGTTGATTGTTTATTTAGTTTTTGCAGATTTTTTTATGTATTTTCTTTTTCCTTTCTTTCCCTGTTTTTCACGTTCCTGCTCCGGATGTTACCCGTTGTCGGGTTCTCCCCCTGGTCCGCGACAGCCCTAAGACTCCCTCCGGACCCCACTCCCTTACCTAGTTTTTTTATAATTTTCCTTTCCATCCCCATTTGATTATATTTGTCTTAACTTTAGCTTTGTTCTTTTTCATCCCCCTTGTTTTTCAGAGATATATTTTTTTGTGTTCACCTTCTTTCTTAAAAAATAAGGTCTTTTTTTATATATGTATACATATATTTTATTAAACTATCCTCAGCAGGAGGATGTGTTAATCATAAAAATTATTAATAATAATTTTATGGTTTTGAATTGTATTGTCATGGGTTTTGTTTTTATATTTTTTTACAATTTTCTATGGTTAATTTTATCTTTTTTTTATCAATTTCATATGATATTTTAAATGGGTTTTTTTATTTTCATTTTTTAATCTTGTTGTTGTTTTTTTAGAGAGAGGCCTGGACACCTTTTATTATTGGGGAGGGATTTGGTGACATGAAACCCATGTGACCTATGATTACCAATCCTGGGAGGGGCCCAGGACTTGGGCATCTCCCAGGAAATGTGTTTAAATGCCTCGCTCCTTCCGGACACCTAGTAGCATGTATCCCTCTGAAGAAGCGGTAACTCCGCGAAACGTCAGGGACGCTAGACCAAACTTATTGGAAGAAAGGCGACTTTTTTAGCCCTTCCAGAGATGGGCGACAAGTAACTTTGTTTAGCCCAGTCACATGAAAGACTATTTTAATTGACAAACTTTTTACAACTATAAAGTGGGGAGTTTTTATTCACCTGTAGCAAAGTGACCGTGAACTCTAAACGGGTAGTGAGAGGTGGCGTTGGATCTGAGCGAGGCATCGGTTTGTGCACCTAAACCCTCTTGTCTTTTGAGTCTTCACCGACCAACAGACACTGACGCGGGGACGCCCGTGGTCGGTGGGACTACCATATTTTTCGGGTCCAGGATGGAGGCACACCGGTCGGAAACGCCACGACTGCCAGAAAACGACATGCAGGATGGCGGATGGACGTTTCCACGCCACCAGCGAAGAGCACGGAGGAGGCAGAGATCACTGAGCCTGAATCGAGTGGTCCAACAAACACAAAGAAACTCAGGTGAGCTCCCCACTGACAAATATAAGGTACAAAACAATAACTTTGAAACCTTAGGTGAAAGTTTGTCTGGTGACGGTCTGGCTACGCATGCTGGGGGTCGGGAGGGGACGAGGCATGGGGAGGGATGGGGTCGCCCGTACATGAGACGTGTCAGACAACAAGGAGGACAAGATGCTCCCGCACCAAAGCGTGCACTTGATGCCGACACAAGGAAGAGTGCGAAGAATATATTTAATTTAATACGGACAGTACACCATAAAAGTGTAATTGAAGAAGCACGCGACACGGGCTTATACCCCAGGGGTATGATAAAACAGGTGTCCAGGCTCTCTAGTTTTATAAAACCGGCTGTGCCCACAGAACAAGTTAGGAGGCAACTTGATCAAAATACAGACTCTTGGATGTCTAAAAATTTAGATATTCTTTATGATCATTATGCCACTGTCATTGAATCTTTAAAAGAAACTAGAAAGACTGAGGTGTCATTTCAGGTGGCAAAGACGTGGGCTTTTAAAAGATACGGGGCTCGCTTACGTGTTTCTACAATGTCAACAGTTGAAACTCTGTTTAAATCGTCAGGGGAAGAGGGTGGAGGGAGGGCCCGTTCGGAGGCCGGCCACACACGGGAACAGAATACAGTACAGAGGGGGGGAAGATCGGGGGTAATGCCGATTGATTTGAGAGATGATAACGAATTTCCGCCCTTACCTACAATGGTTAAAAACCAGACTGCTAGTAGCAGTAATACACAAAATGTTTCCCATCAGAAAAACCTATCGTTGGGAAAAAGGAAAACTATTGTAGAAGAGCTGAATGAGCTTCAGACTGTTAATGCCCGTGCGCCGGCCACCGCGGGAGCTCTCCCGCAGGGGAGAAATGTAGATGGGGGGAAGACGGGAGAGGGTGGGAGTAGGGTGGAGACAACAGCCAGAATTAGATCAAACGTGGTGGTTGATTTAGATGAAACCGATGACATTCTGCCTGCCTCTTTGTGCTCTCCCCCTGTGTGTCCTAGAAATACTGTGCGCCGTGACTTGCCCTTAACGGCCGCGAACAGGTTGCCATCTGAGCCTGCCACCCCTTCAGTTTCTTGCTCCACGTCTCGCGCAGGAGACCGGACGAATGGTCCGGACCCTATAATGAAACAACAACAAAAGCGAGTAAAAATCCAAACCTCTGCTGAAACAGGTGATAAGATAGTGGGTGAAATGACGATTGAGGCCCTGCAACAGCAGGAGCCGGCGGGAAACCTGAGCAGTGACTCATTGGACCGCGCTGATCCCCACTATTATAATATTAAGAGTAATTTTCACCTTAGCGAGGAGGATAATGAGAGCGATGGCTCGGTGGCAGAGTTCAAAACCGTGCGGCAAATAAAGCAGAGGGAGTCTCACAGTGGACGCGGGATTACGGGAAAGGGAGATCTGGTTGAGGCGGGGGGGGAGATGAGGGGCGCAGAGGGGGGCTACCATACACCTACTTACCATCGGGCGAGGCCTAGTAGGAAACTGCAGGATTGGAGAATTAAAATTGACAAACCTGTAGTTTTCTTGGGCGACTCCAATTTAAATAGGATACCCCCCTTCCAGAATGATCAGATTCAGGTAGAGAGCTACCCGGGTGCGAATTTTTATCACTTTTTTAACCTGTTGGAAATGACACCGGTGTGTGAAAGTACGGCAATGGTGATTTTGTCTGTAGGCCTTAACAATAAGGACCAGGATCCCCAGAAGACCTCAATTAAACAACTACGCAAGGTAGTGAATGGGGCGAAAGCCGTTTTTCCGAATGCGGACATTTTTGTAGCCCACATCCACTTTTCCAAATCACTGTCCAAACTCCAACAGACAAATCTCACTATGATCAATAACTTCATCAGTACACATTATAATTATTTACCTTGTATAGCACAACAACACTTCCATACCGTAGCTGATGGTATTCATTGGACAAGTGAGACTGCTAAAAAAATCTTTGACTGCTGGTGTGAAAGCCTGCGACTAAACGTGGGTTTAGAGGAGTGACAGAGCCGTGCACGGAGCAGCGGATTGAGGATAAGACTCCTGTTCCCCTGCCAGATTTAGATTGGTCCTCTCCCTCTAATGTGTTGAACCTTTCTAGGCTTTTTGTCCCATCACCAACACAATTAGGTTTACTGGAGAAGGGCCTCACTTTCAGCCCAAAACCATTCAGCTTCTCCCGGGAGCTACTTCGACGTGACTTACATAATTACCATAGACGCTTAAAATTGAGAGATTATTTTGACAATGATGACTTTTGCAGAGAGCCCTTTATTCAGCCGTCTGTTTGGGAACCAGAGTGGGGCGCTTTGAGTGACTCGCTTAGAGATCTGATAAGGAGGGACATTCGGTCATTTCATTCCTTCTGTCCGCAGGTGGGTGGGGTAGGTGGGCTCTCGAGGGAGGAACGACAGGCGCTGAAGGACCTGAAAGAGAATGAGAACATTGTAATAAAACCGGCAGATAAAGGGTCCAAAATAATTATCATGGATAAACAGCAGTACAGGCTAGAGGCCCAAAGACAACTTGACAATACAAAATATTATAAATGTATCCCATATTCCATTCAACCCGAAGTGCAACGGAACATCAGAAAGATCGTTTATTCATTGTATCATAATAAACATATCTCTGCTAAACAACGGGACTATTTATTGGGCCCTGATGATCCACGCCCGCGCTTATTCTACCTTCTGCCTAAAATCCATAAGAGCCCTGACACCTGGACCGTCAAATTTGAAGTCCCACCTGGGAGGCCGATCGTGTCGGATTGTAGTAGCGCTACGTACAATGTGTCGCAGTATATTGATTCGTTTCTCGGACCGCTGTCTAATAAACACCCGAGCTATCTTAAGGATACGTACCACTTTTTGGATATTATCCGCTCTATGCCAGTGCCCGCCAATGCATTTTTATTTACCATAGATATTGACAGTTTATATACAAACATCAATACGGAAATGGGTCTGAGGGCAGTCAGCAATATCTTCCGCCGATATCCAGAGGCTGCGCGTCCGGACGCGGAGATCTTAAAGCTGCTAGAAATATGCCTCGTTAATAATGACTTTCAGTTTGAAGATAAAATCTATTTGCAGATGGAGGGCACGGCGATGGGCCAAAGATATGCCCCTTCTTATGCGAACATTTACATGAGCGAATGGGAGAGAGAGGCTCTGGCCAAATGCCCGCTACAGCCGGTATTTTATTTGCGTTTCCTAGACGACATTGTGGGTGCGTGGACGCACGGGGAGGATGCTTTCCAGCGGTTTGTACAGATATTAAATACACATCACCCATCAATAAAGCTAAAATATGAATACAGCCATGTTGAGATTAACTTTTTAGACACGACGGTTTTTTTCGGGGAGGTGGGGGAAGAAGGGAGGAGGTTACATACGAGAGTTTACTTCAAGCCCACCGACACGCATGCGCTTTTACATAAATCAAGTTACCATCCACCTCATACGTTCCGAGGAATTGTAAAGTCACAAATATTGAGGTTTCATAGAATATGTAGTAGAAGGGAGGATTTCAATAATGCTACCCGCATATTGTTCAAGAGCCTGAAAGGGAGGGGATACTCACGGTCAATGTTGAGAAGAGTATATAAGAATACCCTCTCGAACCTCTGCTCTCAGAGAGCACGCAGGGAGGATGATGAAGGCACTCCCTTCGAGCCAAACGCCATCAGGGATGAAGCTGAAGGGGAGAACATCTTGCCCTTTGTCAGCACGTTCCACGTGAGCTCCAAATCCTTTCTTGACGGTATACAACAAAACCTTGATGATATGAAAGCTCGGGGCCGTACGTTCGAGGTCCGGTTTATTAAGGCCTTTAGGAAGAATCCCAGCTTGGGTGACCTTTTGGTTAGGGCCAAACTGGGGGGGAGAGAGAAAGAACCACCTGATATACTCAAAGGCTATTTAACATATAGCCATATGGTTAGCAATCCACACAGTGGGGCCACTTGGGCGACCACAGGCAGATTTTCTCTTGAAGTAAAAAATGTGATTTATGTGATACGGTGTAGGCGGTGTGGACTAATGTATGTGGGGGAAACTGGGGCCTGTTTGAGAGCACGCCTGCAGCAACACCTGTATGCGATACGGGCGGATCAACCGCGCTCCACAGTGGCAATTCACTTCAGGGAACATACAGAGGATGCTCTGAGCATCATGGGTCTACAGGCCAATCCAGGCTGGTCAGTCGGTCAGCGGAGGAGAATGGAGAGGATATGGACTGACAGGTTGAAAACTTATAGGCCAACAGGCCTGAATGTGCCTGTCTGAGAAACAACTACAGACTCTCCGGTTGATGGTTATTTTGAATAATTTGTTTTGGGTGTAGAATTTTTAGTATTTGGTATTTCTTTGATGTTGTCAATATTAAGTATATGCAGTATATGGTTTGGAATAATCAATTAAGACTCCAATGTCTGAGGGAGGGAGAATCCTTAGAATTACAGGTCAGGCTGTGAAAGTATGGTGAGAAATAAAGAAAGTTCAAAAAGAAAAAATGGTCTGGAAACCTGTTGTTTGTTTTATAACATAGAAGTTCTGTGAACAGATCATATTTGTATTTCTAAGCAAAATGTCACCGAAAAAAAAAAAAAAAAAAAAAAAAAAAAAAAAAAAAAATACAAAGACTACTTGTCAATATGGAGTATATTTCCCTGATTGCCATAAGTCCCCATGACAGAACTGCATGGAGGTTGTTTTGAACAGAGTGTAACACTAACAGTGTGAGGATTTGTTATAATTACTAACTGCATGGAGTGTGATTATTGTTGAAAATGAATAAGAAAATCAAAAACGATAAAAACCCTTTCTCTTGGAGGTCACATCCCCTCCAGGGAGTCATGGGAGAAATATGGCTTTGGGACCTTTTTTAGTATTGGTGACAGTGCTGGAACTTTCAATGAGTCTGCCTTATGGCCTGGGAGGAATAAAGACATTGGGGGACGGTTTTATGATTTGACAACATATGGAAGAAGGTACAAGATGCACCCAAGAAGAAGAGGAGTATGCTGGAGAGAAGGAGAAGAGCGGAGTAAGTGGAGATGGGATGCTTCAGTAATTCCTAGGACCGTGCACCAAAGTTTGAATTAAAAAACATCTAAGCTATAGTTTCCTAACACCTAACTAGCCTGTGCCAGGAATTTGTATCTGACATCCATCCACGATTCCTAAAAAGGACCTCTTAGTAAACAGACTGACTACTCCTTGAAACATAAAACAGCATCTCCTTGGGACAAATGGAGATTATTGAGTTTATTGAATTGTTTTTTTTCAAAAAGATCTAATAATCTGAATTTAACAATTTCTTTATTCGTATCTTCATTGTGTATAACATGTGGGATAAGCCTACCCAGGCCACTGGATCCTAAACTTAACCATTTTGCCTTAAAGAAAGAGTCCCTAGAATGTGGATAATTTGGAGGATGGTCTTAACTAGATACATGGCCCTAAACCTAACCACTTTGGCTTGGCAGATATTATTAGAAATGGAGAATTAAAAGGGAAGATGACCCTGCCCAGGCCGCATGACCCTATAATTAACATCTTGGGGGAAATATTAACAGTTGATAACTGCATTTGGGAAACTTAAACCCTAAGTGGGAAGTTAATATCTAAAAATGCCAAGCATTTGGGTTGAGGTGGCCATGAAATAAGACTTAATTTGTCCTCTTATCTATGTTGAGGCCTCTGCTGACCGACTGACCAAGCAAGAGTATAAAAGGCCCAGAGTGGCGAAATTGAACACAAGAAGCGGGTGGGCCAAGCCTGAAGAAGGCTCAGAGAAGCCGAAACGTCGCGAATGGCCCACCACAGTGCACTACACCCGCTTAGGGTAATTTTTTGATCAGGGGGCACCAATACCAGTCCCATGGATGGACCGTGCACCTAGGTTCCGGCATAGCCGGGCCTATTCTTTCCCCACACCCTAACCAGCCTGTGCCTCCTGGGATTGGTGGTGCCCCTGCCCATTGCCTCTCTCCCTCTTGTGGGGAGCCCCCCACCCACTACCCTGTCCTTACCCTAACCCCATTGCCCCCCTCCCCCCTCCCCTTCTAGCCCTAACTAAGGGAGCCCTAAAAGCCTAAGCTAAGAGAAAAAAGACAAGAAAGGTCGGAAAAAAAGACAAAGTACAAAAGGAAAGGATTTACAGGAAGGGGGTGCCATATAAAGAAAAAGAAAAATACAGAACAGGACGGGATGTCTAAAAAGAAGGGGGTGCCATTTAAAGAAATATGAGAAGGAATAAAGAAAAGAACACAAGAGAAATAAAGTGAAATGATAAAGAACAACAGAGAGAATAAAGAACAACAGAAATATAAAGAGAAAGATAAAGAATCACAGAAAGAATAAAGAACAAGAATAAAGAAAAACAGAAATACAAAGAGAAAGATAAAGAAAAACAGAAAGAACAAAGACCAACAGAAAAAGATAGAAAAAGGGAGAGCTAAAGCAGAAAAAACTGAGAACAAGAAAAAATAAGAAACAGAAAAAGTTAAGAAAAACAGAAATGAAAAGCAAGAGTATAAAAGGCCCAGAGTGGCGAAATTGAACACAAGAAGCGGGTGGGCCAAGCCTGAAGAAGGCTCAGAGAAGCCGAAACGTCGCGAATGGCCCACCACAGTGCACTACACCCGCTTAGGGTAATTTTTTGATCAGGGGGCACCAATACCAGTCCCATGGATGGACCGTGCACCTAGGTTCCGGCATAGCCGGGCCTATTCTTTCCCCACACCCTAACCAGCCTGTGCCTCCTGGGATTGGTGGTGCCCCTGCCCATTGCCTCTCTCCCTCTTGTGGGGAGCCCCCCACCCACTACCCTGTCCTTACCCTAACCCCATTGCCCCCCTCCCCCCTCCCCTTCTAGCCCTAACTAAGGGAGCCCTAAAAGCCTAAGCTAAGAGAAAAAAGACAAGAAAGGTCGGAAAAAAAGACAAAGTACAAAAGGAAAGGATTTACAGGAAGGGGGTGCCATATAAAGAAAAAGAAAAATACAGAACAGGACGGGATGTCTAAAAAGAAGGGGGTGCCATTTAAAGAAATATGAGAAGGAATAAAGAAAAGAACACAAGAGAAATAAAGTGAAATGATAAAGAACAACAGAGAGAATAAAGAACAACAGAAATATAAAGAGAAAGATAAAGAATCACAGAAAGAATAAAGAACAAGAATAAAGAAAAACAGAAATACAAAGAGAAAGATAAAGAAAAACAGAAAGAACAAAGACCAACAGAAAAAGATAGAAAAAGGGAGAGCTAAAGCAGAAAAAACTGAGAACAAGAAAAAATAAGAAACAGAAAAAGTTAAGAAAAACAGAAATGAAAAGCAAGAGTATAAAAGGCCCAGAGTGGCGAAATTGAACACAAGAAGCGGGTGGGCCAAGCCTGAAGAAGGCTCAGAGAAGCCGAAACGTCGCGAATGGCCCACCACAGTGCACTACACCCGCTTAGGGTAATTTTTTGATCAGGGGGCACCAATACCAGTCCCATGGATGGACCGTGCACCTAGGTTCCGGCATAGCCGGGCCTATTCTTTCCCCACACCCTAACCCTATACAAAAAATTAAGAATTTGACCATGGGGTCCCGGATGGACTCAGAAGGCTGGACGGTGGTGCGTCACAGGAGAGGGCGGCTGACTTCCCGTAGACGTGTCCAGCAGGGAACAAGTGGCAGGGGCGGAGGGATGGACTGAGCACCGTCTGGACCCTTTAAGGACCGGACTCAATCCCACATCCCTAACCCTCATTTAATTATATTATATTACATTATTAATGTTAAGGTTCAGTTTGCATACAATTACAATAGGTTACAATTGTCCTACAATGAGCTGCTTTTACTTTCTTACTTTCAGTACATTTCAGAGCCTTTTCTTTATTTTACTCTGAAACTGGAAACTTTCCTGTTTTTAAACACACGTTTGAAATTTGATGGCAGTGAGACATTTGAATAACGTTGTTCAACATTCCCAGTCACAGAGGAAGTCTCCTGGAGGTGGTCCTGCTGTAGAAGAGCCTGTTATCAAACCAGTGCTCCCAGCAGTCCTCGAACTGGGGACTCTCTTAGAGGAGCGCCAGGTGAGCGTGAACCTCGGCCTTCCTCAGCTACTACACTGCTGCCAGAAAGGAAACCCGATGTTGCTGATGTCTGACGGCGGCGTGAGTCGTATACAGGAGCCGGCTTGTTTCCAGGAAGCTGCTCGCCACCTCGAGCCTCCATTTAAATGGAAAAACATGCGTCATGGAAGAAAATCATCCTCCATGTTTGGATATTTACATCATTTCATTCACACAAAAACATCTTCAATAACAGTCTGAATGAAGCTCAGGTGTTGATGCTGCTCACTGATTGGACGGTTGGTTTCAGCTCTGCTCTCAGTCTTTACTGCGCAGGTAAAAGGTAGAAAGTAGGGATGGGTACCGGTATCCGGTGCCATGATGGCACCGGTTCTGACATAAACGGTAGTAACCAGACCGAAAAGCAGCGCACATTTCGGTGCTTTATTTCGGTGCTTTTTTTTTCCTGAGCTGTGATACACTTTAGATTCTAGCCGATCATTTTAGGTTTCCGAAGATAGAAGGCGGGGCCAGGTACGTACGTTCTTTTAGAGCAGAGCTACAGATTAAAAATGCCCAAGGCAAAGCGGTCAAAAGTCTGGCTGTACTTCACAGCAAAATATGCAAACTCAGCAGCCTGCAACAAGCGCTTTGAGCTGATACTGTGATACTGTCAAAGGAGGTAACACCTCAAATCCGATGAAACACCTGGCGACGCATAGCGTTTTTTTTAAAAGCCGAGAAATGCGCCGTATTTGATAGCTTGCTGCGAGACCTCACACCGAGCACATCTACTGCGGGTGGGTTGCCTGTTATTGGACCTGGAGTTAGCAACATTCCCCCAAAAACACGAAGAGGAGAGTCCTGGCCCCTAGCCCTGCCAGTGTAGCAGAAATGATGACGGATGATGATGGCAGCAGCAGCCGTTCTTCTCTGCGTGAGTAGCTTAATGTTGTTCGTGTGTAATTTATATTGAGTAGACTAACCACGTTATTAAATTAATGCATGTAAGGTGAACTAGCAAACATCATCATAGCTACATGTTGCTGTCTTCTTGTTTGATGGCAGATACTCCCTTCACCCTGACCAAAAAGGCTAAAATGACCAAAGAAAAAGTGGAAAACAGCTGAACATGAGAGGTTTTTGGACAAAGTTTGTGTTTTTTCATTGTTTAAGCACTGCTTCCAGCCAAGAGTGATACCATATATGCCCCATAGCTGCAGAAAAGGCTAACATTGTTATCTTTTGACAAAAAAACAGCTGAACATGAGAGGTTTTTGGACCAATTTTGTGTTCTCCATTCTTTAAGCGCCGGTTTGAGCACCGTTTAAGCACCGGCACCGTTTCAAAAGTACCGGTTTGGCACCGGTATCGATAAAACCTAAACGATACCCATCCCTAGTAGAAAGTGTGACTGGATCTATAGACTGGAAACGGAGAAACTCACTGTGACGACAAACAGTTTTGTTCCAAAAACAGTCAACAGTCTGGGTGTGTCAGTATTAGATGTATTAGATGTCTGTTGACACTGGCAGATAAAACAAGGTTTCATGTTAACAACGGAACTTTAGTCTGAACCAGCCTGAAGTTAAACACACTGATACAGGACCAGAAGCTGCAGTCAGACTAACATTAAATTATAAAACCAAGGCTCTGTCAGTAAAGTCTTTACAATGGTCAGGATTCATTAAAAATGTCAGATTTTTCTTATTTCCAGAAATCTTGTGATATCTTGTGTGAATTGTTTCTTCTCCATTTACTATGTGTTTATGCCTTTTGTCCTGTGTTCATATCGTTATTTCTTCACCCCCAAATCATCATGGCAGATGGCCGCCCCTCCCTGGTTCAGATCAAGATTTCTTCCTCTTAAATGGGAGTTTGTCCTTCCCACTGTCGTGAGATCACTTGCTCATAAGAGCAGAGATCCTTTTCAAGTAACGACTGATGTAATAGGTTTACTTTATTGGAGAGGTAATCAGTAATTAGTAACTAATTACTTTTTCATATAACTTGACTACCACTGCATAAGAGGCTGTATGATTGCTGGGTTTTTCTCTGTATGTATTACTGTAGGATCTACCTTATAAGATAAAGTGTCTTGAGGCAACTGTTGTAGTTGTTCGGCGCTGTATAAATAAAACTGAATAAAACTGAAACACCAGATAAACCAAAGAATTGATTGTTGCATGGTATCTGGAGCAGGTGGCACTACTCCAGATTATTTATGAAACACTTCTTTCATGTGGACACGCAGGTGAAACCCTGGATTAATTTAATGGGTTGAAAGCTACCTTCGGTGACAGTTTATTGTCATCACTGGTGTTTTGGTAAGCAAATACAGTTACTGGAAAAATACCCCGGATATATAGCTGACTGGCTGTGCTGAATGTAGGAAGTTTAACAGGATCTAGATGGCAAACAGGGAAACTCCCTGGCGTTGAATGTTTGCATTGTTCATATTCCAAAGAAAACAAACAATGTCAGAGCTGAGCTCCGATCAGTGTGTTCTGATCTCATCAAATATCCTTGAGTTCATGAACAAACATTCTGTTTTCACTTTTAGGGTATACACAGAGGATTATTTGGTGTCAGTCAGACTTTAAGGACTGCTCACAAAAACACTGCTGATTGCTTTCACCTGAATTCATCTCATCACTGTGAGTATGACTTTGTTTATTTGACAGAAAATGAGAGAAGTTAATGTTTATTAGTTAACCTTACATGTAAATGTTTCTCTAACCCCCTACTTTTTTAGAATCTTTTTTTCATTGTTTCTCTGCTCTGTGTGTTTGGAGCACTCACTGTGGAAATATGAGTAATGTCACAGATGCTCAAACGCACTGAGCATCCATTTTGAAAATGTGTTTTTAAAAGATTAAAGGAATGAAATTAGAAAGGGAAGTTTAAGGGGCGGAAAAAGCTGTAGAGCCCTTTGAAGGAAAATTTTTAAATAAGGTCTGTCTTCCTGGAAGTGTCTGACAGGATGGAGCACGGGGACTGTAACATGATCAGTGGACACTATGATGGCATTTGTATCATGTCTACTGGAGACTTCAGCTATGTGTTCACTGATGTACAAACAGAAATGCTTCCACAGACAGATGACATGTTCTTCACTCTCGTTTTGTTCTTCAGTTTACAGACACCATGGGTGCTCGGCAGTCCACCATTCATATTACAAACAAGACCCACGGCTACACCCTTCGTAACCCCAGGTGACTACACCTTTGTTCTTCTGTGTTTGCTGTGGTGATTTCTAAAGTGGGCGGGATTTATATGTAACCCTACAGTAAGTTTCCACACATTAAATATCTATACTGTATGAATCTCAAAGCATATTCTTTTGGTTTTATTTTACAAACTCATCCATATTGACCTTTCATACTGGTGAGTGCTGCTGAACTGAAAAGCTGATGAATTAAAAACAAAAGAAATGTACATAAAATGAAACAGAATTGGCTTAGCAGCATCACACCTGTGTTTGTGTGCAGTGACCACACGGGAAGCTGTAACAAAGACACATATTTAACACATATGCATGTTACAGTAATACCCCTGTCCATGTTTCTTACTCTAAAGACATTGACCCACCTGACTCATGATGAGGAGTATGGATCCTCTTTGAATAAAAATATTAATTCATGTTTTCTTTTTTCTGACTAGTCTGCATCTTGTTAGCGGACTTTGCCAGATTCCTTTGCCAACAAAACTCAAGCCTTCTGAATCTGGCAATGCTCTGTTCTCTAAGATTGGTGGCACAGCGTGTGGATCTGTTGGAGTCTTCACCTACGATCTCTACAATCCAACTACAGACAGAGCTGATAAGAAAATAGCTGTCATGTTCTCTGTTCCTTTTGACTATGGCCGGTACTCTAACTGGTTTGCAGTCGGAGCCTTTGACAGGGAAACAAACTGTGATAATGATCTTTATCACAAGATGTATTACAGTGATGAGAGAGGGTTTGTCAGAGGAAAAGCTGATGGTCATGATCTGAAACACAGAGATGATGATGTTGTCGTTACATTGGGCATGACAAACTCCAGTGTTGCAACACTGAAAGTTGATGTACACAACAGGGAACAAATCTAATTATTTAAATGAGAGGTCTTATTGTTTTTAGGGCAGATCTAGCGAAATGGCATGGTCACCCTTCATTAATATTATCTGGATTTACTCACCCTAAGGCTGATGATCCGGATATCAGATGGTTAAGGGCCCCAGGGCTTCCCTTTCTTTTACAGAAAATGATCCTTATAAAATCTAGAGCAAAGATATGCCAGTAAAACACAACACTGTTGTAAAAAGGACATCGGATTAAGGCTGCAGCTGTTTGAGATTGTGAACCAGCTTCACATTACAGAAAACTCAGGTTAACCCTGAAGTTACCTGAATAAGCTAAAATCCTCTGGAGTTAAAACCTTTAGTACTTTAAAAATTAGCTTTGACATTGAATCATTAAAGATCAGCTAAAGCAGGCACAACATGGTCACATAGACGGGATATATGAGTTGGATAACTGGTCAAATCAGACTGAACCTCACCACCAAATATTTTTAAAATCCTTACTAAACTGTAAGGGTGTAGTGCAAGATTTTAGGCATTTAATAATCTGTTATTGTTTCTGCTGGAAATACTTTCTGAGAAATACTGATGTTATGTTTCCTGTGCATAACTTTAAACAAACAATTGCTTTGTTTGTTTGTTATTTTACCCTGAACATCAATAAAGACATAAACCGGACTTTAATGAAACCCGTCTCTTTGCTTTATTCACTGACATTTCTTCCACTTTATTGATCTGGTTTCATTTTGTGAAAAATGTGTAATTCCTTTAATGATACAAATCTAATTTTGACACACATGTTCACAGTATTGCTATATAGAAAGAGCAGTCTTGGTCTTCCTTGGTCTCTTGTGTTCTGAGGGCCTCTGGATGTCTGGATCTCCTCCATACCTGCTTAATGCCCTGGGGGACGGGGCTGTGGCCCCCCCACACCCTCTAGCAGATCGTTACCTGAAGGAACCTTTTAAAAACAAGCGCGCTCATGCTCACAGGTGTACACACGGTGCTCACACACACAAACTACACCCTTTTTGGCTCCTACCTCAAAGCACACTGTGTGCTGTCGATCCTACGTGCTGCACAATAAGGTTTAATATTTAGTATTAACCGTTATACACAGATTATCATGATGATGTTTTTTATTATATTGCTCTCTTTTTTGCTTGTTTTCTCTTTTTTGTTTTCTCAACAGCTGATCCAGGTGATTGATATATATCTGTAACAACTTTTTTTACACTAGGATTGTGAATCTTCATCAACAGTTTCCCACTTCTTGTGATATGATCAATTGTTCTACCTGCACTATTTTGTCCTACTCAGTTGTCATCCTCTCAATCCAAATTTGAACTTCCTACAATAATTCAGGTATGTTCCATGATCACTAAATTAAGATCATCATCATGTATACTTGATCCACTGCCCACTAATCTTGTTAAACTTTTACTCCCCTCTCTTGGCTCATTGATCACTAATATTGTCATCAGACATCAGATTTCAAAGAGGAATAAATTTGGATACCACCGGCATAAAAGTAGAATGGGAGGGAGAGCCTTCAGTTTTCAGGTCCCTCTTCTGTGGAACCAGCTTCCAGTTTGGATTTAGGAGACAGACACTATCTCTACTTTTAAGATTAGGCTTCAAACTTTCCTTTTTGCTAAAGCATATAGTTAGGGCTGGACCAGGTGACCCTGAATCCTCCCTTAGTTATGCTGCAATACGTGTAGACCAGAGGCGGAGCCAGACATTTGAAACACCCGGGGCTTAGCCCTAAAGGGTAGTATGCATGTGGGATTTTTTTTTTTTTTTTTTGGGGGGGGGGGGGGGGGGGGGTTTAGAAATGACTGAAAGATTAATAGGCTCTGTTTTGAGTTTTGTTCAAAAAAGAATGACTTCATATAGGGAAAAATATATATCACATATACAGGACACCTTAAACTAGTTTTTTAATTAAGCAGCAAGGCAGAACAAAGTCAGGGCTGTATCAAGACACGAGGACTAAACCCCGATTCAACCAGACCCAGAACTGATCCGGAATTAAAACAGGACTGCAACAGTTCAAAATTAGGACTACTTAGGATTTAACCAAGATAGAACCAGAATCAGAACTAGATGATAGTAGCACTAAAAATCATCATAGACCTGCACTACACTTATTTTTTAATTCTACCAAAGTACACTATTTAGATTGAGAAAAGTTTATATAATTATTTAGCCTTGTTGTGCAAACAAGCCTGCATAACTTAATAAATATAGAATTTGAAAAATAGCAAACCTAAAAAGAAACACTAGGTACGAGATACATGAGTACCTATGATACGGTGATACTTTTGGTAAACAACCATTTGACTAACATGTGTGTCTCACCTGCTCTTGTTCCACCTCTGTTCTGTCCTCATTCTCCATCTCCCTCTCTGTTCCTCTCTCTCCCTCTTTGTGCTGACAATCATCAAATATACAGTTGAAACCACATATTTATGTACTCTTCAGATCAAAACACAAACACTTTTTTAATTGTAACATCAAATCAGACTAAACGTTTATTTTTTTAGATTGATAAATATAAAAAACATAGTTTCTCTCTTTACTCTTAAAGTTAACAAATATCTGTATTTCTTAATTGCAAATGGCACCAAATTGTATTCAAACTTGAGCCACACTTATGGAGCTCCATAGTTCTTTTCCTGGTGTTTTGGTTGACATCTCTTGATTTTCCCATGTTAAAGAAACAGGCTCTGTGTTTTGCCTTATATGCATCCACAGCTGTGCCACCAGTTTACTCACATGGACTCTACTAACCTATCAGAAGCTTCTTCAGCTCAGAATGGAATCGTCTGGAGTTTTCTTATTAATTAACAAACTTAGTGTATATGTACTCCTAAATTTGATCAAAGTGATAAAAAAAAATAGACAGCTCTGTCTCTCTTTATTCTGACATTTAACTAATTCAAAAGATATTTCAATATTTATCTAAAACAAAAGTTTACTCTAAATTGATGTTTTACAGTAAAAATGTTTTATGTTTTCTCCCTAAAGTGTATGTAAATATCTGGTTACAAATGTGAATATCCTGCTGTGTACTGAAATCCCTCTTGGGCTACGTCCACACGTACACGGGTATTTTTGAAAACTGAGATTTTCCGTTTTCGTTTTAAAAAATAATCCCGTCCACACGTAAAGGCAGAAATGAAGGAAAACGCTGCTAGGAACATGCCAAAGCAGCAGGTGGCGCTATATTCCTAACCGTGTAGAAATGTTGGCCAATCAGAAGTCTAGAAGCCTCGGCGGGAAAAAGTAAACAAAGCTGGGGCATAGAAGCAGAACCGAGTCGTATGTGTGGGGGGACAGTAACTGTGTGTGTATATGTAAGCATGTAAACACTGCAGAGAGTACAATTAACAGTAACAGTATTGTAGAAATTCATTTCACCGAAACAATAACGTGGTGCACACTGTGACGTCAAAAAAGGCGCACATCTTTGACCTGCATTTTCTGCGTTTTTCTCGTCCGCACGTAAATGCAAAAACGGAGTTTTAGAAAATATCCACCCTGCCCGGAGTTTTTAAAAATCTCCGTTTTCAGTGACCAAAAACGCCGTTTACGTGTGGATGAAAGGTGCAAACGCATAGGTTTTCAAAAATACCCGGGTACGTGTGGACATAGCCTTGTTTTGCATAGAAATATACTGAACAACATACAAAGCATAATATATAAAATAACATTTACCTGAGTTTTTTCTTTGAAAGAACCCTCTAATGTCCATTCTTATATTTCAGTGCATAACTGAAACCGATTTAGTCGGGGAGGGTAAGAACTGAAAATATGAAATAAACACACGTAAGCTAAGACTAAAAAAAATGGCATTTGTTCGGCTTTTCATTTCGCCATTTGTTGATTCACTTGAAGAGCAAGTAACGTAATATGGGTCAAGTGATCAGTTTGATATCAATCTTTCGTGATACACAGTCATATTTACATTATTTGTACAGTACGAATGATTTGCTTTGGTACCTGGTCAAACTTAAGCTCTCCTTAGTATGGCTGGCTCCGTTTCTCCAACAGTGCACTCACAGGCAGCAGCTGCCCCGCCCCCTCGCTCAGTCGCTTAGTGCCTGAGCTCGGATCATACCAATATCAGGGGGGATTCACGCACAGTCGTAAATTCCCACAGTGTGCACTATGTGCTTCGAATATTGTGTGTGCTTTTTGTTTTATACAGTTATCAGCCAGGCATCTAACTATGAAAAAATTACACTCCAAAAGACCCCGGGCTTCTGACAAAACAACCCGGGCTTAAGCCCAGTAAGCCACCCCCACGCTCCGCCCCTGAATACAGAGGAGGGAACTAATGCTGACTTTAGTGACCAGCTCAGGATTCACTTCTACTCTTCTCTTCTATTGTATATTATAGAGATCTCTATATTGCTTTATACCTCAAAGGTTTTTGAAACATTTCATCATGTGTCCATCAATTCATTTGATTCAGTAACGTAAATAACTGATGTCTGCACATGAATTATGTTTCTATCAGTAAAGTCTAGACTATTAATTCTGATGGTATTATAGGTGCTCTTAGTCTATCTGTCTGCTTTATACTTAGCTTCCTCTCCTCACCCACAACCGGTTAATGTTGCTAAAGGCTGTATTTTAATCCAAACCATGATGATGAAATAGAAATCAAAACTTAAACTCTGTCTCCTCCTTTCTGGTGTGTTCAAGGATGCTGGTTGATTAGAGATGGTCTATCTCTAATCTTCTGTGCCATTTAAAAACAAAAACAACAACTGTTAAGGGTTCAACTATTGAGGAGGGATACAGGAGGTAATCCAAATAACAACACTGATCCGGCCGGGTGGAGTCAAACGATGATTTTAATGAACACACGTGTGGGAGATGAACACTGTACGCAGACAGCATCGATCTCTCTCTAACAATACACAAGCAGTTGTTTTATATAATCAGGGAAATTTATGACGCCCCCTCATGAGTCATCACATGCATAAGTTTCAAAACCACAATGACTTTTAACACAGTTTGAAAAAACAACATCACCTCGTCTCCATCCCAGGTATCTTCCTGTCGCTCGTCCTGCCCGTGCTTATCGTCTGAAACATCAGACCCACATTCTGCAACAAACTGTTCTTTTGCAGGCACAATTTTGCAGTCACAAGCAAAATATAATTAAACTTTCACCTATAAATGAGTCCATCTACTGTGTGTGTGTGGCTGTGTGTGTGTCGACCTGAAATGCACTCAGTTTCACCTCTCACCTCACCAGCTAGACCTTGTAACCTTTCCACCAGACAGAAGGCCAGCACGTACACAACTGAAACTATATGTGTAATATGTTGAATAAATGTTTTAATCAAGAACCTCTACTAAAAGCTTAATCAAAAGATATAAACGAATAAAAGACAATAATGAATAACCTGGTTATTCAAATAGCATCCACCCAACAGCTCCTCAAAATAACTTACACTTAGACTCTGCTTTAGTTTCACTTTCACAAGCACGCTCTGCAAAAGCCTGCGCTTCCTGTCTACTTTGGCACAGAGTGTACTCAGAGTTAGGCCTTTCTTTTATAATGCAATATAATCTGCATATAAACATTTAAGATTATGAAAAGCATTCAAAAGCATTTAAGACTATGAATTCAACTCAGCAGTTTAAAGTGGTTATAACTGCACCTGTAATAAAAGTTAATTGGGTGCCAATATGTTTAAACATCTGAATACAATATCAATGCTGTAGATTATGTTATTAATGTTATTAATGCAATAGTAATGATGATGACCATGAACAATAGCAGTAAAATATTTCTCTGATCTCCACACAACAAAAAAAACCCTCAAAAAACAAACAAACAAAAACAACTGGATTTAACAAAAGAGAAAAACTTTTCTCTCTTGGCTTCAAGTTTATTTTACTGACTCTCCATCGCAGTGGGTGGAGGAGATGGAGCCCTCAAGCAGCAGATTCTGGAGTTAAAGTAACAATCAGAAGAAAGCTGGATTAGAGAGAGGACGGAGAACCCAAATGGCTCTCTGACAGAGGATGAGAAATTATTATTTCGAATTTTAAATCACATAAAGTTACTTCAATCACTAAATTCACTAAAATACAAACCTCGGTTATGAAAGAAACCTCAAACAATAAAACAAGCAAATACGACTTTATTTACACAATGAAACCAAACCTGTCCTGCTCTACTAGAGCTGAAAACCAATGAGAATAAGTAGTTTTTCAATTATTGACAGATTAGGCAGCTTTTATGTGAAAGAGCTAAATATTTTGAGCCATGAATGAAAAGACTTTTTCACCTCCGCTTTTGAGCACTGGTTTGAAAAAAACATTACTCCAGCAAGTAATTAAGTAATGTTCTGCATTACTTTTAAGAAAAGGAACCAGGAATGTGCAATACTTTACTTTCTTTTTGAGTAACCACCCTAACATGTGAACTTTACTCTGACTGAGACTCAGTTGGACTTGTCAGCTTTTCCTTGTTTTTCAGTTTGATTGCTGCTGTCACACTGAGGGTTTTGTGTTCACTTTGTACTTCTTTTAGTGTTTCAAGCTTTTAATAATTATTAGCGGATCAGAGTGTGGTCTCTCGAGTTTCCCTGTGTGTTGCTCTCCACTGAAGTCATTGGATATTTTGTATTTTTTTTTTTTTTTGTTTGATCCTATTTCACAGATAAGACCAGAGGCCTCCTTCCACCCTTGGTCATTGGTCATTAGCCAGTTCATTATTCTGTAGAAAGACTTCTTTCAGAGCAGGTATACTCTAGGTATAGGTTAAAATCTATCCATGTTACAATAACCACAACTGAACATTAATGACAACTGATTGCCTGGTACCAACATATCAGTCCTTACATAATAGACACAGAGTGAACTCAGTGTGTTTTCAATGTGTAGGAAATATTCAAGTGTAAAGATCTAAACCACTGTAATAAAGATAAGATGGTAGTGACCAGAAGATCAGGTCTGAGTTTGTCTGAGACCTTTTCACCCTTTCTTTTCACAAACAGTCAGACTTATCAATGAAACCTAAAAAAATATATATATTTAAAAACAGAAGGAATAAAGTAGAATAAAGATTTAATAACCTGTGTGATGTTCCCACACAGCCAACCAAAGCCTGATGGCTCTGAAAGACAGAATAGAAAGTCAGACATTTTTATGTATTTTACATAAAGTATATCTGATGTATGATCTGGATTAAAGTGTAAATCAAACTCCTCATGTATGTTAGTCTTTTTACAGTCTTTTTATATAACATGTTTTTACTGTAGAGCTTCACAAAGATCAGGTGTTCTGCAAACTGAAACTATGCTGCATGGAGGTCCCAGTTTTTCTAGTTTGTTGACGGGAACTATTATGAAAGAATGTTTTCCTTGGCTGAGAACACCTAACGTCATTAAAAAAAAAAAAAAAACTACCTTTATTTCTCATTAATTTGATGTAGGAAAGAGCAAAGAACCAATGCTGACTTTAATGAACATCCTAATCTCTATAATATTTCTATCTTTGAGGTTTCTGACAGGTTTCTTTATGTCTGAGTCCCTGAATTCATTTGATTCTGCATGGTGAATAATTTGATCTCTGCACATAAATAATAATCCATTAGTAAAACCTAAACTATTAATTCTGATGGTGTTATGTCTTGATGATCTTGGTCTGTCTTTCAGCTTTCTGTTGGTGCAGCCACTGTAGAAACAGTTTGGTCTCATAGTTTACTGACAGGAATAAACGAGTTCAGAGTGAAAAAAGAGTTACAACAGTCAAAATTTTGTGTGTCACTGTCCCAGAACATGTGATCTTTGCCAAGACAGGCAAAGAAAAGTGATGATTGTTGTTGCTGAAGAGTAAACTGTGATGATGAAATAGACAGAACTGTCTCCTCTTTTCATGTTGGATCCCAGTGTGACCGAAGTCTGATCAGAGAGGTTCTCTGTGTGATGAGTAAGGAGTGAGACTATGTTGGCCGATCATCTCTAAACTTCTATGTGATATAGAACAGGATTTGAAGTATCAGTTCAGCTGTATTAAAACCCTTAATAAACAGTCCTTCTGTATTTACTGTCTGTATTGGGCTCCTAATCTTCAAAGATTTAACACAAGATGTTGGTCACATGACAATCAACATAAAACACACACACAAAATCCAAGATCTGCTGCAGATGTTAAAGTTTGTTCTCCATATCAAAGAATCTGCTGATCATGTTAGTACCTGTAGGATCAATGGAAAAAACACTGATTGAGTTCACTAATCAGACTCAGAGGAAGAAGTAGAATATTTCCCCAGCAGCAGCAGCATCATGCTGTGATCCTTATTTCCTGTTTCAGACTCTAATATTTCTGCTCTGACATTTACTGACGTAACGAAAAAAAAAAAAGGTTTGTTAGAAAGATCATATTTGTGTTCTCATTAGGATACAGATCGGTGTGTGTGTGTGTTGGACTGTAGCATATTAGCATACAGTTTTGTATTGTTAACTGGTAATTATGTGACAGTTTATTTCCGGTCAGTGTAACGAGTAGTATAATATATTACTTACTCCAGAGAGTAATGAAGTAATGAATAACATACTGCATTACTTTAGTAAAAGTAGTGAATAATGGTTAATACATTACTTTTCTTGCGTAACTAATCCAAACAGTTCACATCACAATATGAACTGTAGTCTGACTCAGACTCAAGCGAGCAGTCAAATGGCACTTTTTTTTCTCAAGTAAACACATATATTTGTGGCCTCCTCAGTATGGAACAGTGCCGGCCATGTGCTTTTAACTGTTTTTAGTACCATTCACACACTCAGACTCAGACACCTGACTTGCTAGTTGACTCAAACACTATCATCATAAAGATGCTGTGTGAGCTCCTTCCTTTGTTATGGACTTTGAAGCTGAGCTTTGGCAGTTAGAAAGTTTCATGTTTTTAAATGCCAGCATGTAAACTTTAATTTCTTTCAAAAGTTTGTTTTTATTAGACAAAGGTTTCGGTGCAACATACAATACAGAGTACTTCAGAATTTTTCACACTATGGTTCCCTCCTCAACCATTAAACAACAAATAACTGCCAGCCAGATGAATCATGGATCAGCTGAAATGTTTGAAAATGTTCTCTACACGTGTTGAACTGACTGAATATTAATGGACTGAAGCTTCCAGTCACAGTGAATCAGTGTGTGTCAGTGAATGCATCGTGTGTGCTTCACGGCTCCATCTAGTGGACTGATAGTAGAGCAGCTGATGGCAGCTTCCTCTGCCTCACACTGCTGTCTGACTGCATTCAGCTGACACTGAGATGAAGCAGGAAAGAAGCAGCTGATATTTGGACAGCACACATGATGGAAAGGAGGATTTCAGTTGATGTGCACATGAATGATTTGTGTTTCCTCTGCAGGTGAAGGTAGAAAGTGTGTGTGAGCTGATGTGAATTGAGCAGCATGGATCAGTGTGAGGACAGAGAGGAGGGAGTCCCTCCCTCTAAAACCACTCTGTGTGGGGAACATGAGAGCCAGACCAAAGCTCAGAGGTGAGATGACCATCTCTAACTGTCCATGACTCTTCTCCATGTCACAGCTCAGCACTCACATCACTGCTCCATCATTATTCACAGGAACCCACCTGGACCTCCACCCAGCTCTGTGTCCTTACAGAGTGACTGGTGTAAAGATCTTCCCATTCATTTTAAAGTCCAGCCTGTATCTGCTGCAGAGAGGTGAGCTGTTAGTAACATGAACTCTTTGATGTCAGTTTAACGTTGATGTTGATGCTTGATGCTGTTTCCTGAGTGAGGAATTCCTTTATTTTATAAAACATGTCCAACACTTTAACTCCTGCTGCTCACAGTGGGACCCTCAGTTACAATGACTCACCTCAAATGTATTTAATGTAAAGTAATGAGCCTGCTTTGACAATGTAAGGTGCATATATTTGTTTAAAAATGTAGTGAGTAAAACAAGTAAATTACTTCAAATTTACTTCAATAGTGAAACTTAAAAGAGTGTGCTTAATATATAACGTCTTACACTCCCCTGCTCCACCACCCCTGAAGGAGTTCATTAGGCGTAAAGAATGCTTAGACAGGACCACTCGCGCTACAACCCGAGGAGAGTTGTTTATACCCCACAGATGGACTGCATTTGGGCAGAATGTCCTTTCTGTCCAGGGTCGCCGTCTGTGGAACAGTCTTCCTCAATCCATTATAAAATGCTCTAAATTCAACTTGTTTAAGGCAAAGGTTAAAAACTGGTTATGGACAAATCAAGTGTGTGATCATGTATAAGTTGTATAGTTTTAATGTTTTAAAACTCCACGACTCTTCTCCATGTCACAGCTCAGCATTCACATCACTGCTCCATCATTATTCACAGGAACCAACCTGGACCTCCACCCAGCTCTGTGTCCTGTAAGAGTGACTGGTGTAAAGATAACTTTATTGGTTTTAAAGTCCAGCCTGTGTCTGCTGCAGAGAGGTGAGCTGTTAGTAACATGAACTCTTTGAGAGATGATTTAACTGCTTGATGTTGTTGGATATAAAGTGCAGTGCAAACATGTCTGCAACCCAAAGGACCCAATGCGACTCCATGTGATGTGTTTTGCTTTTCTATTTTGGCACAATCAGTTTTTGTTCATTGCACTTTCCAGCGCATGCTGCTCTGGCTCCGGTGCTCTGCTTCAGCTGCTACCCTCTCTCCACCGCAGCCGCTACTGAAAGAAGAAAGGCATTGTTAGAAAATACTCACCGGCTGTGACACACCAGCCTCCCCGACACCATACCCTGAACCCATTGCTTCACTCCTCCTGTGCAGCCAAGCCACCAACCACACAAATTCTAAAACTAAAAACTAGTATAAGGGGGTCACTGCTGTGCAACAATGTTTTTATGTTAAAAACAAGGATACTTTGCAATTTCACCTGTTTTTCACTGAGTTTGTCATGTTTCGGCCGTGTGGCAGGCAGGATGAGGACCCAAATTGCAAACTCACAGACACGGGGGATAAACTCAAAATGCAGCTTTATTGCTGACAGGTGATAAACAATAACGATGATACAAAAGCAATGCAAAACTACACTAAACTGGGAAAAGCTAAAGTAACATATACCGGAAGACACGGGGAGAACCACACACGGCATGAGGGAGAACGCGACGCCGAACAGAGGAAGACGCAGACAGAAATACACAGAGGGTTAACGAGGAAAGTGGGAACACACGGGGAACACAGCTGACACAGATAACCATAACGAGACAGGGCGGGGTGAACATAACACTGACGGGTACAGGCACAGAGGTTCAGACAGGAGGAGAGAGAGCACGGGGAAAACACAGACATAACGGGCTGGGGAAACATGAAACAACCACAAAGGGAGACGAGGGCTCATAAATACATAGAGGGCACACAGGGGGGAGAGAGAGCACGGGGAGAACTTAGACATAAAGGGCAGGGGAAACATGGAATAAAACATAAGGAGAGACGAGGGCTCACAGATACACAGAGGGGCACACAGGGGGTAAAAGCCATGAAGGGAAAACACTTAGGGAACAACACAACAGGGCAACTCAGAAAACATGGTCTAAATAAGGAACGAAATACAAAAATACAAGAAACTAAGAATACTGGGCCCACATGGCCCAGGACCATGACAGAGTTACCAGTTCTGTCAGTATTTAGCTAATGTAAACTGATGTAAATCTGTTAGCAGCAACCAACCTAGTGACATGTTCTGTACAGTCACAAGATGCCATTAAACATGTATTAAAATCCTGTGTCTCAGACAGTGTTAAATGTGTGACAGTATTTAGAGCAGGGCTCCATGGTGTAAATTAGCCTTTTGGAGTGTTTTCACAAACACAGCAATCAGTATCAAGAACAGATGGTGTAGGAGGTATTTCTGTAGTGAAGAGGCTGAGTGTCTGCAGGACTCCAGCTGCTCCAGCAGGTATCTCCTTTGTGCTTTGCTTCAAACACAGTGTAGGTGGGAACTTCCACTCAGGTATTTCAGGTGTTGCTGGATGGAGGAGGACAAATAGTTTAGTGAGCATGACTCCATGTGAGAGCTGCTTTGATGTCCTGCTGAGACGTTTGTCTTCTTGGAGGTTTCAGGATTGTTGCTGTGAATATTGCAGTGATGAAATGAAGACCATGAACTGTGAGCACTGAAATTTCCATCTGAAGCCAGAAGAAAGAAGTATGGACCTTGTCTGTGTAGGTTCTCAGTGTCCTGCTAAATCAACAGCAAAACAGAAAACTAGTTTTCATGACTGTTGGAGAGTCATGAAAACTAACCTGAGTTGTTCTGCTTTACAAAAGCCTTAGTTTAGGAAAAGAAAGGAAGGAAAGTTGAAGATCACAGAAACTGAAGCAGAAAATAATAAATACATTCAAGAAGGATGAAAAACGGCACAAGACTACACTATAGTATTGCACTGACAAAAAAAGCACTGAAGAATTAAACATGAAAGAAATTAACTCAAAACATAAAATTAAGCTTAATGCAAACCATCATCAGCAAAACAAAATCATCAAGCACCAAAAACTCCACAGAAATGAAACAAGAACAACAAATTTGAAAACACAACAAACCTAAAGTTAAAATACTGTGATTGTGTTAAAATGAAAAAGAGAAATCTCAATGACCTTGAAAAATGATGACTTAAGTTTTCAAAAAGGAAAAGAAATATCTGCATTTGTAAGCAGTGACTGATGCATGCAAAAGGAACTTATATGCCAGATATCAGCTGGAGACACTACAAGCTCCAATTTGCTTTTGTGCTCAGAATATAAACCAGCAGATTGGTTCCAAGACTTGATGAATAACTAAATATACTGTCATAATTAAATTATATTGACGGGATGAAGTACACACTAGAAACAACTGTGTGTCTTTTTGTTTCTCTCTCGGCGACAAATTTAATGTGATCTAATTCTTCATGGTTCCTCCACAGAGTGGACCAGCAGAGCTCAAAGGTTCCCAGTGGTCAGTCTGCCCAGCAGCATCAAACACAGCTGGACTCCATATTTATGGTCTGTACATGTACAACAACTACTGTTACATCTATTCTGTTCACAATCATCTCCATGCTGCTCTTTGTAGACCAGTGGATTGTCAGTGTGTCCAACATGTATCTGGTGTTTCGCTCCATGATTTCAGTTTGATTGGCTCATTCATAAAGTATTCTGTTCCAGCTGCTGGAGGACAACATCATCACTTTTGTGAAGAACGAGCTGAAGAAGATCCAGAAGGTTCTGAGTCCAGATTACTCAGAATGCTCAGAGAGTCAGAGGGAGGATGATGAGGAGAGGAGCAGCAGAGAGGCATTTGTGAAGATCACACTGAACTTCCTGAGGAGAATGAAGCAGCAGCAGCTGGCTGACCATCTGCAGAGCAGTAAGAGGATTTCAAAAGATTTAAGCTGCTGGTGAAACATGAAATATTTACTAATTTCCAAATACACAGACCAACATGTAAGAATTATTATATATGGACCTTAAATCGTCTATGCATTTTGTAAAACAGCATAATGAATTTTACATTGTGTTTTATGTTTTTGTTTGTGTTTGTGTGGCTTTTTTTTTTGAGAACTTCCAGCTTCAGTTTGTCACCGTAACCTTAAATCCACCCTGAAGAAGAAGTTCCAGTGTGTGTTTGAGGGCATCGCTAAAGCAGGAAACCCAACCCTTCTTAATCAGCTCTACACAGATCTCTACATCACAGAGGAAGGGACTGCAGAGGTCAATGATGAACATGAGGTCAGACAGATTGAAACAGCATCCAGGAAACGAGACAGACCAGAAACAAGAATCAGACAAGAAGACATCTTTAAAGCCTCACCTGGAAGAGATGAACCAATCAGAACAGTGCTGACAAAGGGAGTGGCTGGCATTGGGAAAACAGTCTTAACACAGAAATACACCCTGGACTGGGCTGAAGACAAAGCCAACCAGGACATCCAGTTCATATTTCCATTCACTTTCAGAGAGCTGAATGTGCTGAAAGAGGAAAAGTTCAGCTTGGTGGAACTTGTTCATCACTTCTTTACTGAAACCAAAGAAGCAGGAATCTGCAGCTTTGAAGACTTCCAGGTTGTGTTCATCTTTGATGGTCTGGATGAGTGTCGAATTCCTCTGGACTTCAACAACACTACAATCCTAACTGACCCTAGAAAGTCCACCTCAGTGGATGTGCTGCTGATAAACCTCATCAGGGGGAAATTGCTTCCCTCTGCTCGCCTCTGGATAACCACACGACCTGCAGCAGCCAATCAGATCCCTTCTAAATGTTTTGGCATGGTGACAGAGGTCAGAGGGTTCACTGCCCCACAGAAGGAGGAGTACTTCAGGAAGAGATTCAGAGATGAGGAGCAGGCCAGCAGGATCATCTCCCACATCAAGACATCACGAAGCTTCCACATCATGTGTCACATCCCAGTCTTCTGCTGGATCACTGCTACAGTTCTGGAGGATGTGCTGGAAACCAGAGAGGGAGGACAGCTGCCCAAGACCCTGACTGAGATGTACATCCACTTCCTGGTGGTTCAGGCCAAAGTGAAGAAAGTCAAGTATGATGGAGGAGCTGAGACAGATCCACACTGGAGTCCAGAGAGCAGGAAGATGATGGAGTCTCTGGGAAAACTGGCTTTTGATCAGCTGCAAAAAGGAAACCTGATCTTCTATGAATCAGACCTGACAGAGTGTGGCATCGATATCAGAGCAGCCTCAGTGTACTCAGGAGTGTTCACACAGATCTTTAAAGAGGAGAGAGGACTGTACCAGGACAAGGTGTTCTGCTTCATCCATCTGAGTGTTCAGGAGTTTCTGGCTGCTCTTCATGTCCATCTGACCTTCATCAGCTCTGGACTAAATCTGCTGGAAGAACAGCAAACAACCTCTCAGAAGTCTGAAACAAGAGAATCTGCAGAGAAACTCTTCTACCAGAGTGCTGTGAACAAGGCCTTACAGAGTCCAAATGGACACCTGGACTTGTTCCTCCGTTTCCTCCTGGGTCTTTCTCTGCAGACCAGTAAGACTCTCCTACGAGGTCTGCTGACAGACACGGGAAGTAGCTCACAGACCAATCAGGAAACAGTCCAGTACATCAAAAAGAAGCTCAGTGAGAATCTGTCTTTTGAGAAAAGCATCAATCTGTTCCACTGTCTGAATGAACTGAATGATCGTTCTCTAGTGGAGGAGATCCAGTTGTACATGAGATCAGGAAGTCTCTCCACTCGTAATCTGTCTCATGCTCAGTGGTCAGCCCTGCTTTTCATTTTAATGTCATCAAGAAAAGATCTGGATGTGTTTGAACAGCAGAAATACTCTTCAGAGGAGGTTCTTCTGAGGTTGCTGCCAGTGGTCAATGCCTCTAATAAATCTCTGTAAGTAAATAGGTGCTCATCCCTTAATTTTGTAATTATTTTGTGCACAATTTTTAAAAAATAACTGTAATGGATGCTGGTATCTAGAAATTGGATAAAATCTTAAGTGGTCATCAGTACTCAATTCAATAGAGAATACATGTGTAGGAGCAGAAATTGTCAGCATTTCTGAAATAATTCTGGTTGTAATTGTTATTAAAGTAACATCCGGACCATAAGAACACAAGACCCAGCCTGTAGTGAATCCATACGTGATAATCATCAACTCTTCAAAAACGAATAGAAAAAAACTCATGTTTTGTTCATATCAAAAGCAATTTGAGTGAACCAGTGTTCTGTTACTGCACTGTTCTCTCTTCAGTATTCCTCATTTCCCAAAATACTAACTGGGTTGTCAGTTAAAGACGTGTTCACTCTTATATACTACACTAAGCCTTGGTTTTACAATCACCCAAATTTTGAAGCTGCTGGTGAATTTAATCATTTTCTTCATGTTGCTTGTGGGTTCCTGTTGCCAGTTCTCAGAAAAATCTCATTCTTTTTTTCTACAGCTTTGCCTCAATCCCCCCTGTTTCTACTTCTCTGATTAGTGCTGTCCTCCCCTTCAACCTTTTTCATGATATTGGATTCAGTTTGTATTTTATTTCTTCTTTCAGTCAGTCAGTCAGTCAGTCAGATTGACAGAATGCCATGACCAGTATAGACACAAAGGCACTATTAACACTGGAAAATGAAGCATGAGACTGCTGACTGTCTCTAATCGCTTTGTGGATGATCCTGATGTAAGGATTTGGGTTATTACTCTGCTTCTGTGGGAATAATTGCCAAGAAGTCTATACTGCACCAACCTCTCAGCCTTGTTCAAATTACCCAGCCTTTTAGCTTTTATTCTAGGTCACACCCTCTATCTACATTCCTCACACCTGCATTGTTCAATGCTAGATGCCAGGACCATGCCTCTTCTTGTTTCCTCTGAACCTGGGTTGTTCTGCTTAAGCCAGCACCTTACCAGAGTATAGTCAACCTGTAGTATTCCTCTAAGTCTTGAAAGATGTGGCTAGTCTTCTTGGAGTCTGATTTCCATGTGACTGAGCTGATTACCTGAGAAATTGTGCCTCCTGTTCCTGAACTAGCTAATCCTGAAGCAGATGATCCTGAACCCAGAATTTTGAGGCACATGAGCCTGCATGGCCCAGATCCTGAGGCAGTGTCCTGTTCCTGAACTGGAGCTGGCTGAACCGAAGACTAAGGCCACTGCTGGCTATGTGCCTGGCCTTCAGATTGGCTGTGTCTCTGTGGTTGGCCACATGTTTATCCACCTGAGAGGACTCAGTTACATCTCTGGCTTGACCATATTCTATCTTTAGACTAGCAACTTCACCACTGGAAATTCACCACTGGCTGGTTAGCTCCACCTTGATTTCCAATTATTTGTCCTGTCTCATTGATGGCGTGCTGATCAATCACCCTGCCTGACCATCACTGGGCATCCTCATTGTCCAAGTGGATAGTTCTACCTCAGGCACCTTTTTCCTCAGCCTTCAGAGGGTCTGTGTCCTGTTTTGCCTTCAGAATGGCACATAGAGAGGTTCCACTATCTTGTTCTATGTTTAGGTTTACTAATCTCACATTGCTCATTTACAGCCTTGTCAGTCTCAAAATATTGTGTATAATTTCTAACGCATAAACTTTAGTCAGCAGTATGTAACTACATCATCAACTACTATATTGCCATCCATCCATCCATCTGTCCATCTATCTGTCTTGGCCACCCGAGACATATAATCTTTCCAACATGTCCTGGGTCTGCCCTGGGGCCTCCTGCTGGTGGGACATGCTGGGAACACCTCACTCAGGAGGTGCCAGGGAGTTATCCTTATCAGATGCCTAAACCACCTCAACTGGCTCATTTCGATGTAGAGGAGCAGCAGCTCTACTCTGAGCCCCTCCTGGATGGCTGACCTTCTAACCCTATCTTTAAGGGAGAGGCCAGCTACCCTTGGGAGGAAGCTCACTTCTGCCGCCTGTATCCGTGACCTCGTTCTTTCAGTCACTACCCACAGCTCGTGACCCCTGGTTCCCCAGCTCCAACAGTCTCGGTCATTGTGTCCTTGGGCAAGACACTTCACCCGTTGCCTACTAGGCTTAAAATGGCGCCGGTGAGGTCGGCTGCCGTGCTGGATGCTCTGCCCTAACTTCTCCACTTTTTGCAGTTTTTCGTCACTTTTTGCTATATCTGCGATAAACTTGCATGGGCATCATGCAAAACACACAAATCCGCTACAGTAGAGACACTTTGGTTTCTATTGGTCTACAATACACGAACATTTCACCATGTTTAACTCCGGACCCAACCTGGCCAAAGGAGATCCTGAGAGAGAACAAAGGACGCGACCCTAAGCGACGGCCTCGAGGTAAAAGAGCCGGCATCAGGAACAGGCTACGGGCTCGCGCACACCGCGCACCCATGCCCAGTATCCTGTTAGCCAATGTTCAATCCATCGAGAACAAGCTTGATGACCTCAGAGCCAGAATCAAGTTCCAGAGAGACATTCGGGACTGCAACCTCCTCTGCTTCACCGAGACTTGGCTGAACCCAGCGATACCAGACCACGCCGTGCAGCCGACGGGGTTCTTTTGGGTTTACCGCATTGACAGGACAAGGGAGTCGGGGAAGAAAAGAGGTGGTGGAGTGTGTTTGATGGTGAACAACAGACAGCACAAACATCTCCCCACTCACACGCTCTTGCTCGCCCAATCTGGAGCTTTTGATCGTTAAATGTCGCCCTTTCTATCTCCCTCGGGAATTCACTGCGGTCATTGCCTGCACTGTTTACATTCCGCCTCACGCGGACTCGGACACTGCCTTATGTGAGCTACATGAGGCTCTCACACATCAACAAACACTTCACCAAGATGCCGCACTCATTGTTATGGGAGATTTTAACAGAGTGAATCTCAAACGGACATTTCACAACCTTCACCAGCACATCAACTGCCCCACCCGGGGCACGAGGACATTAGACCACTGCTACACCCCGTTCAAGAACTGTTACAAGGCTCAGCCCCTGCCGGCATTTGGAAAATCGGACCATGCCGCCATCTTCCTCATGCCTGCTTACAAACAAAGGCTAAAGCAGCAACCACCAATCAGGAGGGAGGTCGCTCGCTGGACGGACCAATCAGTGGCCGCGCTGCAGGACGCACTGGATGACGCAGACTGGGACATGTTTCGGCACAGCTCTGATGACATCAACATGTTTACGGAAGCGGTTGTGGGATTTATCGGGAAACTAGCGGACGACACAGCAGAAAGAACTATCATCCGAACGTTTCCCAACCAGAAGCCGTGGGTGGATAAAAACATCCGCGACGCTCTGAGATCACGCACCGCTGCCTACAATGAAGGGCTCGTCTCCGGTAATATGGACCTATACAAGGCTGCATCCTACAACGTGCGCAGCGCGGTCCGAAAGGCAAAGCGGAGCTACGGGGAAAAACTAGAGTCACAGCTACGACAGTGCGACTCTAGGAGCCTGTGGAAAGGACTGCGGACTATAACGGACTGTAAACGACCAGCATCTTCAATGATGAATGCCGATGCTTCACTGGCTGATGAGCTGAACACGTTTTATGCTCGCTTCGACGCCGCAGCAATTAAAACAACAAATGGCTGCGCGCGCTCGGAGTGCACCAGTGAAGAAAATGCATTCGTCATCACAGAGCATGCCGTGAGGAACACCTTCAGGAGGGTGAACACCAGGAAGGCAGCAGGACCAGATGCAATCCCTGGCCGGGTCCTTAGAGCCTGCGCTGATCAGCTAGCACCGGTGTTCACGGAGATCTTCAACCTCTCCCTGGCCCAAGCTGTGGTTCCCACGTGCTTCAAACAGTCCATTATTGTTCCTGTTCCAAAGAAACAACAGCCCGCTTGCCACAATTACTACCGTCCAGTAGCACTGACTTCAATTGTGAGGAAGTGTTTTGAAAGACTGATGAGAGATCACATCACTTCTTCACTTCCTGCCACCATCGACTCACTTCAGTTTGCTTACCGGACTAACCGTTCCACAGACGATGCCATATCTCACCTGCTCCACACATCCCTGAGTCACCTGGACACTGGCAGAGGGAATTATGTTAGGATGCTGTTCGTGGACTACAGTTCAGCATTCAACACAATAATTCCCTCTAAGCTTTTCACCAAGTTGACAGATCTAGGACTCAGCTCATCACTGTGTCAGTGAATCCTCAACTTCCTCACAGACAGACCCCAATCAGTGAGGGTGGGAAAACAAGTCTCCCCCTCCATCTCACTCAGCACTGGAGTGCCTCAGGGCTGTGTTTTAAGCCCCCTGCTGTACTCACTGTACACTTATGACTGTGTAGCCACATCAGACACCACCTCCATTGTCAAGTTTGCTGACGACACTGCTGTTGTGGGCCTGATCTCCGACAACATCGAGACGGCCTACCTGGAGGAGATTAGGAACCTGGAGACCTGGTGCCAGGAGAATAACCTCCTCCTAAACATCAGCAAGACTAAGGAGCTGATCGTGGACTTCACTACAAAGCAGGCGAGGAATTACAAACCCCTCATCATCAGTGGCACGCCAGTGGAGAGAGTGGACAGTTTCCGATACCTGGGTGTCCACATCACTCGGGACCTGTCATGGTCCTGCCACATCAACACCCTGGTTAAGAAAGCCCGTCAGCGTCTCTTCTTCCTCAGAAGACTTAGAGACTTCCATCTGCCACTGAAGGTGCTCAAGAACTTCTACTCCTGCACCATCGAGAGCGTCCTGACGGCAAACATCTGCACCTGGTTTGGGAACAGCACCAAGCAGGACAGACGAGATCTGCAAAGAGTGGTGCGCTCAGCCGAACGCATCATTCAATCAGAGCTCCCTGACCTGCTGTCCATCTACACCAAGCGGTGCAGGTCCAAAGCTAGGAAGATTATGATGGACCTCTCCCATCCCA
Organism: Aulonocara sp. 'chitande type north' Nkhata Bay; assembly: GCF_057382095.1. Lineage (NCBI taxonomy): Eukaryota > Metazoa > Chordata > Actinopteri > Cichliformes > Cichlidae > Aulonocara > Aulonocara sp. 'chitande type north' Nkhata Bay. Next base: position 1,644,546 of record NC_141365.1, read on the forward strand.
ACAATGGACTCTTCTCACTGTTGAGGTCTGGGAAGCGCTTCCGCTCCCTTAAGGCCAAAACAGAGAGAATGAGGAGGAGCTTCTTCCCCCAGGCTATTCGGGCCCTGAACCAGGTGTAGGACTGGACTCTCCCAAACACGTCACTATAAGACTGGACTCTCACACACGTCACCACACGCACCACCACACATTTCCTATAATCCTATAATTCCTATAATTTATAATCTTTATAATCTTTATAATCTCTTCTGCTATTTGCACATTCTTTACTGTAAATTCCTAAGTTAATTTGTAAATTCTGTAGTAAACTGTAAATTGTAAATATTGTAAAACTTTTCTTCTGTCATTTAATGGTCGGGCATTGTACAGCTACAAGCATTTCACCCCCATGTCATACTGTGTATGGTTGTGTGTGTGTGACAAATAAAATTTGAATTTGAATTTGAATTTGAATTTGAATTTGAATTTGAATTTACTGGTGGTGGTCAGAGGGCCCGGTGGCGCCAGTGTCCGGCAGCCTCGCCTCTGTCAGTGCGCCCCAGGGCAGCTGTGGCTACAATGTAGCTGCCATCACCAGTATGTGAATGTGTGTGTAAAAGGGTGAATGACTGAATGTAGTGTAAAGCGCTTTAGGATCCTTAGGGACAAAGTAAAGCGCTATACAAATACAGGCCATTTACCATAGGTGACGGTATGGACATAGATCAACCAGGAAATTGAGAGCATCACTTTTACACTCAGCTCTCTCTTCACCACGACTGACTGGTACAGCATCTGTATCACTGCAGCCACAGCACCAATTCATCTGTCAATCTCCTGCTCTTTTCTCCTGTCACAACAAGACCATGAAAAACTTAAAGTTCTCCACTTGGGGCAGGAACTTTGTCCCTGACCCATAGTGTACACTATACCCTTTTCTGGTTGAGGACCATGGCCTCAGATTTGGAGGTGTTGATTCTCATTCCCACCGTTTCACACTCGGCTGCAAACGTTCCAGTCCGAGGTGAAGGCCATCACCGGATTAAGCCAACAGAACCACATCATATATGAAAAGCAGAGATGAGATTCTGCAACCAGCCAAGTGAAAGCCTTCACCACTTAGCTATGGATAGAAATTCGGTCCAGAAAAATTACGAACAGAATCTGTGACAAAAGGCAGCCCTGGCGGAGTCCATCGTATGCTGAGAACGAGTCCAACTTATTGCCGGCTATGTGGACCAAGCTTTTGCAACAGTTGTATAAAGATTGAATGGCCCAAAGCAGACACCTCATAATCCCAAAGCACCTCCCACAGGACACTCTGAGGGACACGGTCGAATGCCTTCTCCAACTCCACAAAACACATTTAGACTGGTTGGGCAAACTCCCATGCACCCTCAAGTATCCTTGGGAGGATAAAGAGCTGGTCCAGTGTTCCATGACCAGGACAAAAACCGTATTGTTCCTTGCTCCAAGGTTCAACTAATGGACAGACTCTTTTTTTTTTCCAGCACCCTGGCATAAACTTCCCAGGGAATCTGAGGAGTATGATCCCACTATAGTTGGAACACACCCTCCGATCCCCTTTCTTAAAGATGGGAACCACCACCGCAGTCTGCCAATCCAGAGGTACCACCTCTGATCCCCACACAACAATGTAGAGGCGTGTCAATCAAGACAACCCTACAACATCCAGAACCTTCAGGAACTCAGGGAGTGGACCTCATCCACCCCCGAGGCTCTGCCACCAAGGATTTGTTTAACTGCCTCAGTGACATCACCCCCAGAGATAGGTGAGCCATCCCCATACACTACTTCCTCCACGGAAGACACGCCAGTGGGATTAACAAGGTCCTCAAAGTATTCCTTCCACCGCCCTGAGAATGTTCTCCTTTGAAGTCAGCAGCGCTCCACCTGCACTATACACAGTGCAGGTAGAGCGCCACTTTCCCCTCCTGATTCACCTGACAGTTTGCCAGAAGGAAGTCCAAAAGTCTTTTTCCATGGCCTCTCCAAACTCCTTCCACACTCGAGTTTTTGCTTCAGCCACTGCGCAACCCGCGTTCCGCTTGGCCTGTTGGTACCTGACAACTGCGTCCAAATTCCCACAGGGTAAGCCTGGTGGCTCCCTTCACATGTGATGTCCACCATTTGGTCAGGGTTTCCACCACAACAGGCACAGGCCACCTGGCGGCCGCAGCTCTGTTCAGCAGCTTTGGTAATGGAGGTGATGAACATGGTCCATTCGGACTCCATGTCCCCAGTCTCCCTCGGAATGCTGTTAAAGCTCTGTCTGAGGTTGAAGATCTCACGGACTCTGGCCTCTAGTAGGCGTTCCCAGTGCACCCTCACTATTCGTTTAGGTGTGCCATGTCTGTCCAGCATTCTCCCCCGCCACCTGATACAACTCACCTCCAGGTGGTGATCAGTTGACAGCTCAGCCCCTCTCTTTGCACAGGTCACAGGTCTGGTGAAATGATTACAAAATCAATAATCCACCTAGGGTGTCTTGGTGACATGTGCACTCTTATTTTTGAACATGGTGAGGACAGTTCACTAGCTAAGGATTTCCTTGCCCTTAATTAACACCTTCAATCTCACCCAGTGGGTAAGTGAACCAACTCACACAAAAGGTCATATACTTTATTTGGTACTGTCCTATGGTCTGGACATTTGCATTACAGACATTAAGGACTCTGGGATTTCAGATCACTTCCCGGTTTTTGTTTAATGCTGTAGTGAGCAATGTGGAATTGAACAGTGATAGTCCTTTGCGGCAGATGCATACATTAACTCCCAGTCAATCGCTCACTTTGCAGCTGCTTTCCTTGACCCTCCCCTCTCTGATGCTAACTGTAATGGGGATTTATCAGCGGCTGAGCTTGCTAACCTCTTTTATACTACATACGCTGACATTCTTAACTCTGCGGCACCTCTGAGGATTACATGTGCCAAATCCACATGCCAACCCTGGCTAAATGATACTACTTGCGCCCTTAGGCGTGAATGTCGTCACACTGAGAGAAAATGGAAGAAAGACAAACTCCACATCTCTCTGGACATCCTTCATAATTGTTTATCTAAGTATTAAAAGTCTGTTAAAGCTGCCAAATTTGCCTTTTTGTCTAGCATTATTATGACTAAAACCACAACTCCCGAGCCCTTTTAATATTTTTTTCTGTGATAAACCCTTGCACTATCACTTATAGGGATGCCTCCCCGGCTCTTTGTAATAAATTCTTAAAGTATTTCACTGAAAAGATCTCAGCTCTAAGGGCTTCTCATCCATCTCATTTATCGTTAGTTTTAGACCCAGTTCCAGTCTCTGAATGCTTGACTGTCTTTCAACAGTTTGAGTCAGTCTCTTATTCTGCTTTAAAAGATATAATTGATCATCTTAAAATCTCTGGTCCCCGTACGATATTCATTCTTGTTTCTTTAAGCAAGCTTAACATACTATAGTTCCTTGTATCTTACTTCTGCTGAATGCATCATTGTCATCAGGTTGTGTACCGTCTGTCTTTAAGCATCCTGTGGTGCAACCTATTATGAAAAAGAAAAACCTTGACCCTAAAATCAAATCAAATCAATTTATTTATATAGCACTTTTCACAGGATAAAAACCACAAAGTGCTTCACAGTAATATAAAACAGAAATACATAAAATACATTAATAATAAAACACACAGCACAAATCTAATTAAAAGCCAATCTAAATAAATGAGTCTTAAGTTGCTTTTTAAAAGAATAAATGCAATCAAGGCAATGCTCTCATTAACCTCAGGCTGATCTCCAAAATCCCTTTTATGTCCAAAATATTGGAAAAAGTAGTTCTAAAACAACTTAAGGCCTTTTTAGATGGAAATGGTATTAATGAAAAATTTCAATCTGGTTTTAAACCTCACCACAGTTCTGAGACAGCCTTACTTAGACTTTTAATGATCTTCTTTTAACTGTTGACTCTGGATATTCCGTAGTTTTAGTTTTACTAGACTTGACTGCTGCTTTTGACACGGTTAATCACAACATTGTTCTATCTAGACTGGAACATTTTGTTGGTCTTAAAGGTACAGTTTTACCCTGATTTAAATCTTACCTCTGAGAGATCATTCTCTGTTGCTTTGGGGCAACACTCCTTGGCCTCTGCCCTTATTTATTGTGGTGTGCCTCAAGGGTCTGTGCTTGGTCCTGCTCTTTCTCTTTGTACATGTGTTACGTCCCCACGAAGAGGTCTAGGCGTTTGAGTGAGGGGACCAGTAACAAATGGGTCCGGAAATAGAATGAAAAGGAAAACAGACAAGAGATATTCTATAACAATATAGTTTTATTACAAATAATATAGTTTTATTACAAATAACCTTAACTTAAAGAGCCGGCAATGCCGTTTTACCAACAATGCCAAAGAAACAAAGGAAACAAGAAAAAACAAGAAAAAGACTACCAAACATCTCCTTTCACTGTTATGCTGATGATATTCAGGTTTATTCATCTTTGAAATCTGATGTGTCTGCTTCTATGCAACCTCTGTTCAACTGTCTGCATGAAGTTAAAATTTGGTTATCACATAATTTTCTTACACTGAATGAGAATAAGACCGAAATCATAGTTTTTGATAGTCACATTCTGCCAGACTGGTTAGCTGATGTCCTAGGTCCTCTTGCTAGCCATCTCTTGCTCACTGTAAGAAACCTTGGAGTGTTCCTGGATAGCTCTTTTAATCTAGAGAAACAGGACTCCACTGTGGTAAGAAACAGCTTTTACCAGTTGCACCAGATATCTAAAGCAAAGCCATTTCCACGCATTTATCACATCCTGTAACCCCCTCTACTTGGGCGTCCAACACTCTTCTCTTTACCGGCTTCAGTTAGTTCGAAATGCAGCTGCACATCTTTTAGCAGGTTAAATTGTAGCCAACTTACATTGGCTTACATAGTTAAATATCGTATAGATTTTAAAATTCTTTTGTTCACTTTTAAAATTCTAAAGAATTTAGCGCCCAGCTATCTTTCCAAACTCCTCCATTTGTACAATCCCAATAGAGAAATAAGATCTTCCAATCAGATGTTCCTAGCATAACCTAGGTCTCGACTGAAGTTGAGAGGTGACCGTGGCACCTAGACTCTGGAATAACCTCCCTGTTCATATTCGTACCGCCGAGTCCATCCAGTCTTTTAAATCCCATCTTAAAACCTCTTTTTACTTTGGCTTTTGATTCTAACTAGTTGGCTGTTATGTGGCTTGCTGCGTTGTCACCTATTCTTTCCTGTCCTGTTTTCTTATTGTTTTGTTTTAATTGTCTCATACTTTTACTGACTGTGAACAGAGGTGGGTAGTTGTCATGGTCCTGGGTCGTGCGACCCAGTGTTTTGTGTTTAGTCTATTTTGATGTTTGTTTGTTTAGGTTCATTAAGTTATTCCAGCTCATTTGTAATTATATTACCCTTGTATTAAGCCTCCCTTGCCCTTCATGTGTTTATGTCTGTGTGTCTTGTGTTGTCAAGTTCATGCTGTCGCTTCTGTCATCTTCTCCCTGGTTCGTGCGTCTACCTGTCATGAGTCATGTCTGCGTGGTTATGTTTAGTTCATGTCCTGTCTAATCTCCATGTTTCCTGTTTTACTTTGTAAGTCTGTATTCAATGTCAGTGTATTTAGTTTCACCTCTCCTGTCCTGTCGTTAGGTTCATGTGTGTCAGCTGTGCTCCCATGTGTGGCCACTTCCCCTGATCATCCCTCATGTGTATTTAGTCTCGGTGTTTCATGCAGTCTGTGTCGCGTCGTCTGTGTTCCCACCCTCCATGTTGTCACAGCCAGTCTTTTGTATTCATAGTTATGATTTCCTGTGTCTTCATAGTTTATCCTGGTATCACTTTCCCAGTTTAGTTATAGTTTAGTTTTGTCACTGCGCTTCTGCCTTGTTTGCACTCCTTGTCTTCAGCCACAATAAAGGCTCGCTTTTCGTTCAACTCAGTTTCGTGTCCACGCCTGTGTCTGCACCTGAGTCCTCCACACACTCGCCACACGGTCTCCCACTGCGACCGTGACAGTACGGCGCGACCATGTCGGACTCAGCGGACATTTCAGAGGAGGTAGGAGAGGAGCTGAACAGGCTCTGCCGCATTATGGATCGCATCATCGGATGGACGGATCCAAGAGTGGTTTCCACGGGATTGGCGGCCGTGGACGCCATTTTGTTGCGGGAGCCACGGTTGCGACAGCTCCCCCACCTCATCGAGGCGTTTGACTCCCTGGGCCCCCTTAAGGAGGAGCTTCATGCCCTTGCGCTGGCCCAGAGGGTCCTGAATGCCGCCTCAGCACCCACACCTCCACCCCGTAAACGGGTGTCGTCATCGCTGCCTCATGAGCCAGAGGCTGTGAGAGGTGGAACGCTCAGGCCCACTTCCACTCAGCCATCGCCTCACCGTGGATCGGCTTCCTCGTTTCTGCCACAGTCAAGCTGCACTGACCAGCACACGGAGGCGATGGAAGCCATAGATTTTGGTGACGATGAGCGTCAGCAGGTGTTACGGGCTTATCGGGAGGAGGAGCTCCGTTGGAAGCCTTGGCTCATTCCCGAGGAGGAGTTCCCACCTGTCGCCCTGCTTCAGACCGGCCGCTCACCTTCACCGCCTCGCGAGGACTTCTCGTCTCCGGCCGCTTGTCTGTCGAGGATGTGGGCAGAGGAAGAAGACCCGATCCCAACAGTTAACGCTGCCGTGCTCGCGGCCGCTCCCAGGAGGAAGCGGCGTCGGCGTCGCTCTACACGGCACTCAGAGGTTAGTGATAATGTTCTGTTGCCACTGAAACGCCCTGGATGTAATGAGGGCGAGGGGCTGGGAAAGACAATTAAGGTCTCGGAGATGGAGACTCAATTTACCTGTACTGTTAACTCTGTCACCCCCCCATGCACCTCATCGCGGTCTGTTTTCTCGGGGGCCAGTGAAGAAGCTGTCTTTTCCATGCCTCTGACTGCTAATGTTGAAGGTGTTAATCTTGTGCCCACGTTGTGTTTTGACAACAAAGCTAAAATTTCTGATGTTGGGCACGCTATTCTTGGGGAAAACACACTGCCATCACCGAACTGTGAAACCGACACTGCCAAACCGGCCATAGACTCTTCAGTCCTGAGAATTAAACCAAGTGATGTACTGTTAAACCCTGGTATTATGTATGAGCAGGCTGAGGGGGGACATTAGCGAAACAGAATGTACTAATGATTCTGCACACCCAGAACATCCATCTTCCACTGAGAGGGCTTCTTTTAAGACCGCTACGGCATCTGGGGCCTTATTTAAGACCGTGTCTCAGCCCCTGCTGTCCGTTAACTACAAATTAAGTGAGAAAGCTTCTGATCGGACCAGTAGTAAGACTGTATTGCCTTTGGCTAGCACCCCCCTTTCCAAGTCTGTTTTCCTTGTTCCCAAGTCAAATAACAAATGTTCTGTTTGTATAACTAGGCCAGCGAAAGAAGAAATGTCCAGTGTTGATCATGAAAATGTCTGTTATGATCCTGTGCTGATCGGTCCCCATGTTCCTCACTCTGCTGATGGTTTGACCAGAGTGAGTGCTTTGGAGCCCGACATCAGCGACTGCTTTTCTACACCAGTCCATCGGGCCGGGAAAAATATTATGGGTCTGCCAGGATTCCCTATGTCCGTGAATGACATTGCAATTTCCGTTAATACAAAACTGAAGGACTGTTTAAGTTATGCTCCTGTTTTATCCAATGACAAGGCTGAATTTTGTGTTTCCAAGACTGTCGGGGGGGAGCGCCATGCTAGTCATTACAAACCAGCTAGCCCTTTAACTGCACCCCTGGGCCAGGACCTTTTGACAGCAGTTAATGAACTGGCCGATCTAAAGACAATTCAGCCGGATTGCTCAGAGCCAGTCCACTATGTTTTCTGTGCAAAGCCAAGTCCATGTGCATTCCACTCACTAGCCTTCTACAGCCGATTAGTGTGTGTGGCTGAACCCCTCCTTAACTCAGTCTCGCCAACGGGGGGCTTAGATTCCAATAAGCGTAGTTATTTCCCATGTGACTGCCAAATTATTGTGTTAAAATCATCTGCACATAGTCCTGGTTGTTTTATGTGGGTTCATGAATCAAGTCTTGGCCTTAAGACTCATGCTTCCTGGGACAATATAACTATCACTTATGTCACTGAGCCAACTTATTTCAGGTCTGAAATGTTGTTTGAATCGTGCTCCAAGACAGAAGGTGTGTTTAGCTCCCCAAGAAGGGCAACTAAGGACAAGCCGGACTGTGTTAAGGACTTAGAGACTTTAAGGTTTTTGTCTGTCGTTGCTCCTCTGCTTACACCTGACAAAGTCAATGTCCGGAACTTTGTGCTCACTCCCAGGGTGGCTGTGGCGTTGCCTGACCTCTCACCTGCGTCTGATCTCCAGGTAGAGGCAGTGGTCACCCATCCAGCACCTGAGCTAGTTCCCACCACCAGGGTCAGGGCAGCCATAGGTCAGCCATATCCTGCACCTGCATCTACACCTCAGGTGGGAATGGCTGCCGTCCGGTTTGTTCCTACACCCGGGTTGGTTCCCAAGGTTATGCCAGTCAGCACACAGCTGAGCTCCGCACCCAGCCTAGGCACTTGGGTGGGAGCGGTTGTCGCTCTGCAGGCGCCTGCACCAGCTCATGTTTCCATTGGAGGCTCAAGAGAATCATCTCCGCCACAACAGCCTCCTACTCAGGTGGCAGCCCTGCTCCCGGTCCAGCCAGGGGCCTCCATAACTGTTCATCCTGCGCCTGCTGCTGGATGCCTGGGTGTGCCTATCCGGCACCCTGCAGCATCCACACCACTTCACGTCATGCCAGCTGGAGGGCCCGAGGAGCCCGTCCAGTCCCATGCCACGTCAGCTGGGGGGCCCGAGGAGCCCGTCCAGCAACCTTCCTCGTCAGCTGGGGGGCCCGAGGAGCCCGTCCAGCCACCAGCTGCTCCACCAGCAGCCTCATCCACGCCTGCAGCAGCAGTTTCATCCACACCGCTGCCTGCTGCAGCGCCTCCATCTCCGGCTTCCACGCCGCCGCCAGCTGCGGTCTCCGAGTCTTCGTCCTCGCCAGCTGCGGCCTCCGTGTCTTCATCGTCGCCTGGTCCAGCCTCCGTGTCTTCACCCACGCCGTCGCCTGGTCCAGCCTCCGTGTCTTCACCCACGCCGTCGCCTGGTCCAGCTACAGCCTCCGCCTCAGCTTCGGCGTCATCAGCTTTGTGTTCGCCTGGTCCAGCTTCAGCCTCCACCTCAGCTTCATCAGCTTCGCCTGGTCCAGCCTCTGCTTCAGCTTCACCCGCTTCGCCTGGTCTGGCTTCACCTCCGCCTGGTCCAGCTTCAGCATCCGCTTCAGCGTCGCCTGGTCCAGCCTCCGCTTCAGCTTCTGCTTCGCCTGGTCCAGCCTCCGCTTCAGCTTCTGCTTCGTCTGGTCCAGCCTCCGCTTCAGCTTCTGCCTTGTCTGGTCCAGCCTCCGCCTCGCCTGGTGCCGCAGGGATCACGCCACCTTCAGGTCCCAAACTGCCGCCTCAACGTCATCGATCATTTGTCAGGCCGCTTGTTGGTCATCATCACCACTGTGGCCGCCCTCCGGACTTCTGTTGCCACCCCCCCCCCTTCCGCGTGGACGACCTCCTACACGCCACCACTGCCTTCCGCGTGGCCGGTCTCCAGACTTGCATTCCCGCAGCCGTTGCCGTCCGCACGGTCGGCCCCCAGAACTGCTTCCTCGCCGCCGTTGCCATCCGCACGGTCGGCCCCCTGAACTGTTTCCACGCCGCTGCCTACTGCGTGGCCGGCCTCCGGACCTGCCCCACTGCCGCTGCCATTCACATGGTCGGCCTCCGGAACTGAACTGTTTTGGCCTCCTGCGCTGTCGGCCCCCTGAACTTGGCCATCTGGGCCTTTTTGGAATCTCAACAGGGTTGTCCGATAAGAACAGATGGCGTATCCACAAAATCCACTGCCACTCAGGTATCTGCCGTTCACTCATTTATTTAACAAGAATCTGAAGCACACATCCATCATGTGAGTGAGGGATTTAACAGGCTGTAAAATGCTATATGCCGTGTGGTGAGTGATGGTGTGGTTTCTGTTGGAAAGAACATAAAAGTCTTCCATAATTATGTGAATAGAGTGAATTAAATGTGTAATACAACAATACAAACAATACTGGATAGTGGAACATTCAACCAAAATAAGGGAGTATCAACAAATGCTAATTTTACTATTTACATAAATCCTAACTAGGCACTTTACACTAGAGCTAACATGAGAAATTAGTGACGGTCCCTAATGACCCCACGGCAGAGGCTGCTTCGCAGTAAACGGCAGTAACATTCGGTAAACAAAGGGTGCGCCAAGGATTAAACAAGGGAGGATAATGGCCGCAGCAAAGAACAAACACGATAAAACACAGAAACTTACAGTCTCATGGACGCACCGCTAACAGCATTAGAAGGAACGAAAATCCACACGGTGAGTAAAACTCTGCTGCTTCCCACCTGCAGCTCCGACCGAACTCTCTGCGTCGATGTGTGCATAATGATGAGGTGGAATTGTGTCTTCTGATTGGTGAAGAGAATGGGTTGCCTCACCGCTCATTGGCTAAACGGCAGCAGTATGCTGATATCTTACTCAGCAGATGTGGCTCCGTTCGTGAGTTCTGCGAACTGGCTGGCCTTTTGTACAATTTCAGTCTGCCTGTGTGACAGAGGCAAATAGGAGCAGCTAACATTTGAAAGTGGCAGCTTTATTAATTGAAACTTTGATAAGCTAATGCTGATAAGCTCATGCTGTTTATGAGCCGTGTTAAAATCAATATTGTATTCTCATTCTTTTTTTCTTTTCTTTTTTTTTCTTTTTTGTGTCCCGTTTGGATCTTTAGCCATCAGAATTGTTGTCTTAAGGCCAAGAAAGATGCCAAGCGGATTTATTTTACCAAGTGGATCATCATGGTCTTGCCATATTGGTCCATTTGATTGACCTTTATTATAATTATGAATTTATTTAATTTTCGGTTGCTACAAACGGGACAGACATGACTGGGGGATAGGACCGGGAGAAAGAATGAAAGAAAGAGAGGGAGAGAAAGAAAACCAAAGGGGAGAAGAGAGGGTGAGAAGGGGGGGAAGAAAGAAAAAAAACAAAATAAACAAAAAAACAAACAAACAAAGCACCTGGGTCACCTGTATGGAGAAAAAAAACAGAAGAGAAAGCAAACAGCAAAGAGCAACATAATAAAAAAAAAAACAGCACCATCACAATAAACTAGCTAGCAGTAGATATCAGTAGATACTAAATAACAAACGATATTGTTCAGCACGCAAGATAGACAGCGCACAATGTGCTTTGAGGCAGCAGCCAAGAAAGCTGTAGTCTGCGTCTGTGAATACCCGTGTGTACACCTGTGTGCATACCTGTGTGGATCAGCATGCTTGTATTCCAAAGGTTTCTCCATGTAACGATCTGCTAGGGAGTGTGGGGAGCCACAGCCCCGTCCTCCAGGGTATGAAGCAGGTATGGAGGAGATCAAAACTCCAGACATCCAGAGGCCCCCAGAACACAAGAGACCATGGAAGACCAACAGAGGGGCAGCCGCGCCACTGTCCCATTAAGAGCTGAGGAGAGTCCCAGATGAGGGTTCACCCAGCAGCCGCGGAGCAGAAGCCAGGGGGAGTTGCAGTGACGTGCCCGTGAGCTCCGCCGGCAGCCAGCTGTGCCTGAGTGACCGAGCCCCAGGCCGAGAGGCCGGGGGCACCCCACCTCCGAAGTGGCCCGAGCGAGCCCAAGGCTCCAGGCCCTGATAAGCGGCCGCCAAGGAGTGAGCCGGTGTGTACCTGGACGCCCATCCCCAGACACAAAGAACCACCAACGCACCGATACCTGAGGGAGTCCGCCACTGGCAGGGGAAGTGGTGGTGGGTGGAGATAGGCCTCCAAACCTTGGAGGGCCTGAGATGTCCCCAGAGAGGTGGCGTCTGATACCCAACCTGACATATAGACACAGACATACAGGCACACACAGACACAACCATCCATTCCCCCCCTCATGCTCTCATATGCACTTACTCCACACTGAACCAACGTGGAGACAGACATAAAGAGACGCTGTACACACGATCACACTCCCCAAGCGTACTCTACGAACCGGGTCTAGGTACCCTTGCCCCTGGAGGGGGGAACTGCACCCAGACCCAGGTGGTGTTACCCTTTTCCCTGCGGTGGGGAGAGGCAGACCGCCCCGACTCCGTAGCAGCAGGGAGGCCCCACACTCCAGACCGCAGTCGGACGGCCAACTCCTCCTAGCCCTCCCGCTCCAGCAGGCCGCAGAGAACGGGGGTGGGAGAAGACTCCAAACCTCCCTCCACCCGCTCATTGTAGTGTTGATGCATGTGTGTTCTAAGGTGCAATTAAAACCCAGGAGGGCATGGAGCTACCTGCCAAGGAGCAGCAGGTAAGCGCATAGTCCCTCCTGATAGCCCTCAATGTCTAAGTGTATTTAAAATTGAGAGGTGGGCAACGACGCCAGGGGTGAGATGTACACCCTGATGGTAATTTGGACTCCGTGTATCGTGCCCACCCCCAAGATCCTATATGTATGTGTAATGAGAGTGTGAGTAATGTGAATGTCTAAGTTGTGGGATAAAATTGAGGCAGAGGCAGCCAGAAGGGGACGGGGGGGGGGGGTAGCCTCCTCTGCACCCTGGTGACATACCCCTACTTCAAGGCCCTGCATGTGTGGGTGGTTGTGGTGGAGCGGGAAGAGGGAGGCAGCTGGAGATGGGGAGGGAAGGAAGGGAGGGGCAGGTGACCCCTCCCTGGGGCCAGCTCCCCCGCTGACCCCAGTAGGCACTCCCACACTCCGCGACCCGCCAGGGAAAGGGGGCCCAGGCCCATCCAGACCGGGGCCCAGTGCAGCAGCGCCTCCCGGCCCCACAGAGCCCGGGACAGTCCACCCAACCCCACCACAGAGAAAACTGCACCCACCCCACCATCCACTCATCTTCCAGACTACATAAGACAATAAACGCCCAGGCTGAGATCTTCCTCCACCTCTCCTGTATCTCCCCCTCCTGCAGAGAGAGTTCCTGAAGAGAGGAAAGCTCCTGCAAGATGTGACCATCTCCCCCACCAGTTGAAGAGCCCCCCAGGTGGCTCGACGCACCGGCCCACAACCCCGGCAACACACCAACCAGGACCCAAGCCCCCGAGGCCCGGCCCGGGCCCCAGCCCAGAGATTCTCATTCTTTAGTTTGACAACAGTAACAGAAAAATAAGAACTTGAGAACAAACTTATTTTGGATTCGGCTTTGAATGTGGTTAAGAACCACTCAGAATATAGAAACGTGGGCTACCTAGCATTAGATGGAAATGGTGATGGAAATGGTGCCTCTTCGAGGCAGTCCGAAAGTCTTTTTACATGGCCTCTCCGAACTCCTCCCACACCCAAGTTTTTGCAAAGAAAAAAAGAAGAAAAAAAGAAAGAAAAGCAAGAAAAAAAAGAAAAGCAAGAAAAAAAAAGCATTAGATGGTCACATGGTTAAAAAGCAAGGGAAAATGGCATTAGCTTTAGCAGCTAATGCTTATAAGAGCTGTCCCACAGTAATATTATCCCCGAGAACACTTCAAATAAAGCCTACACTTAAACTGAGAGTGATTTGTGTTGGACAAAATATGCTTTGCTGCTAATCATCCACAGCAGTACAATTTGCATAGTGTTCCAAGCTTTCTGTTAGCTAGCAGTGAGGGGGTGGGACTATGGTCTGTCAGAGAGAGATGGATTAAAACCAATTAGATGATGATAATCAAATAACTCAGCTCCTTAACTGGCATTGGCTGCACCTATGTCAGAGGAGCTATTTAGGTACCATGGTTACATGAGCTCATAAACCAGAGCTATTGAATGTATTGAACGCTACCCCAACAGAGGTCGATTATCTTGTTAATAATTTCACCTCCTCACTACGTACGACTCTGGATACTGTAGCTCCTGTGAAAACTAAGGCCTCAAATCAGAAGTACCTGACTCCGTGGTATAATTCTCAAACACGTACCCTAAAGCAGATGACTCGTAATCTGGAGAGGAAATGGCGTGTCACAAATCTAGAGGATCATCATTTAGCCTGGAGAAATAGTTTGCTGCTTTATAAGAAAGCCCTCCGCAAAGCCAGAACATCTTACTATTCATCACTGATTGAAGTAAATAAAAACAACCCCAGGTTTCTCTTCAGCACTGTAGCCAGGCTGACAAAAAGTCAGAGCTCTTTCGAGCCAACCATCCCTTTAACGTTAACTAGTAATGACTTCATGAACTTCTTCACAAATAAAATTTTTATCATTAGAGAAAAAATTACCAATAATACAACAACAACAACAACAACAACAACAACCTTTATTTATAGAGCACATTAAAAGCCTAGGCATACCAAAGTGCTTTACATAAAAGAAAAAAATTTAAAAAAAAAAAAAAAATAAATAAATAAATAAATAAATAAATAAATAAATAAATAAATAAAATAATACAGTTAAGAGCATTAATATCAATTTAATAAGAACAGCAGACAATGTTCACAGATAAGAGCCACTAATAGAATAGACTGCAGCACATAGGTTAAACAGACTCTATGCCGCCATGATAGAGAACAACAAGAAAGAAAGAAATAATAAAAATAAATGCAATAAATCGCAGCTAACAAGTCAACATTTAACAAGTAGTGAAGGCAAGTTTAAAGAGATAAGTTTTAAGCCGTGCTTTAAAGGAGTAAATGGAATCAGACTCCCGGATGCCAATCGGGAGGCTGTTCCATAACACAGGTGCAGCAACAGCAAACGATCGATCGCCTCTAGATTTCAATCGAGATCTAGACTGAACTAACAATGACTGCGAGGATGACCTTAAAGTCCTAGCAGGGGCATAGGGGGTTAAGAGTTCCTTAAGATAAATTGGTGCTGTATTATTGATAATTTTAAAAGTAAACAGCAGAATTTTAAATTGAATACGGTATTTGATAGGTAACCAATGCAGTTCAGCAAGAACAGGAGTAATATGGTCAAACTTCTTGGTTTTAGTTAGAATACGTGCCGCAGCATTCTGAACTATCTGTAGTCTATGTAGAAGGGTAACATGGAGACCAGTATAAAGTGAGTTACAGTAATCTAATTTCGACGTTACAAAAGCATGGATAAGCTTTTCTAAGTCATTATATGGGATATAGTGTCTGGCCCTGGAGATAAGGCGAAGCTGATAAAAGCTAGATCTGACAACAGCAGACACCTGTTTATCAAGTTTAAGGGAGCTGTCAAACATGACACCCAGATTCCTAACAGTATCAGAAAAAGAGCTAGTAAGAAAGCCAAAGGCATCTTGAAGTTTGGCGCGAAGAGCATTACTGCCAAAAATCATAATTTCAGTCTTATTTTCATTGAGGATAAGAGTATTTGCCAACAGCCATTTCTTGATCTCACTCATGCATTCACAAAAGTTATTTAAAGACAAAGCAAGATCGTCAGATAACTCAAAATAAATCTGGATGTCATCCGCATAGTAGTGAAAAGCAATGTGGTATTTCTCAAAGATAGCGCTTAAGGGAAGCATATACAGAGAGAAAAGGGTCGGGCCCAACACAGAGCCCTGAGGAACACCACAGCAAACAGGTACAGGGGAAGAAGAAGATGAGGCCAGATGTACCGAAGAGAGCCGATTGGAGAGGTAAGATTTGAACCAGTCCAAGGCAATGCCCTTTATGCCAACAGTCTGCTCCAATCTAGCAACTAAGATATTATGGTCAACCATATCAAATGCAGATGAAAGATCCAATAGAACTAAGACGGACGGACGACCATTATCAGCCATAAGTAAAAGATCATTAAAAACACGAAGCAGCGCTGATTCAGTGCTGTGATGTTGTTTAAAGGCTGATTGGAATTTATCGTTTATACCATTCTCGTCCAGGTAGGTCTGCAGTTGAAGCAGAACAACCTTCTCTAAAATTTTAGCCAAGAAAGGAAGCTTGGAAATCGGTCTATAGTTGGCAAAATCACCATGATCAAGGTTACTCTTCTTTAAAACAGGTTGAATAAAGGCATGTTTAAGAACTGACGGTACATAACCAGAGAGCAAGGAAAGGTTCAATATGGACAATATACAGGGTCCAATTACATCAAAACAATCCTTGACTATACGAGATGGAAGAGCATCATGTACACAATAAGTATTATTTAATTTCCCAATTATACGCTTCAGAGTGGGAAGTGAGATTAATTCAAATTGATGTAAAGCAGCAGAACAATCAGGATTAGACGTACTGTCAGTCACCAGAGGAAGAGTGGATTTAAGAGATAAAACTTTATCAGAAAAATATTTTGAAAATTTTTCACAAAGACCTGAGGAGCACAAAAGTGGCGTAGAGGGACAAGGATTAACCAGAGAGTTAAAAATTTTAAATAAGATGCGAGGATTGTCACTATTAGAGGTAATAATCTTAGAAAAGAAAGCCGCTTTAGCCATTTTGGCAGCAGATTGGAACTTCGAGCGGCTAATACGTAAAGAATCATATGATGACTGAAGTCTGTCATTCCTCCACCTCCTCTCATCACGCCTACACAAACGCCGTAGAGCACGGACAGAGTCGTTTAACCAGCATTGCGAGTAGGTTCTAGGGCGTTTGTGTTTAATAGGTGCAACGGTGTTAAGAATAGAGGAGCATGTGGTTAAAAAAGTATTGATAAAATTCTCAAGTGTGTGTGGGAAAAAACAGTCCGACATATTAAATGAAGAATTCATAAAAGACGTAGAAAAGTTGACCACAGTGTCGGCGTTAATAGTACGAGTGGGGTGGAGAGGAACCTCCAAGTGGTCAATATTACCCAGGTCAACATCAAAGATGACCGTGGAATGATCAGAAAGTCCAGTATTTCTAATTTCCTTAATGCATAGTTCCACATTAAATGAAAAAACCAAATCAAGAGTATGACCTTTAACATGAGTAGGTTCCTTTACCCACTGAGTAAGATTAAAAGAGTCAGTCAGTGCAGAGAAATCTTTCACCAGGAGGTCATCCATACAACAGATATGAATATTAAAATCACCAGAAATAACCACTGAATCATATTTAAAAAGAATAGAACCCAAAAAATCAGCAAATTCAGAGATGAACATCTTATGATATTTAGGCGGTCGATAAACCACAACACACAGGGTAGTTCGAGAACCAGTCAATTCACATAGCTGAGCTTCAAAGCTAGGATAGGTTGGGGAGGGTAGCAGCCGTGCCTCAAGTTTATTTTTAAAAACCGAGGCTAAGCCACCACCTCTACCAGTAGGCCTTGATGAGCTAAAAAAGGCACAGTCAGAAGGGAGAAGTTCAGAAAAGGGGATGAACTCACCCGGAGAGGTCCATGTCTCCGTCAAAAATAAAACATCCAGTCCCGAGGAAAGAAAAAAATCATTTAAGAGGAAGGCCTTATTAGAAAGAGACCTAACATTAAATAAGGCCATCCGAGTCCGAGGAATCCTGTCCTTAGTAGTAGCCCGTTTAAGGGTACAGAGGTTTTCATGTTGAACACCACGGCCAGGCAGTGTTATCCAAGAACGAGCAAAGTGGAAGGCAACTGGGCAGGCAGGATAGGGTTGAGGGCCGACGGGACATATCCAACGGTGGTTGAGCAGTTTAGCCGCAAAGCGGCTACCAAGATTGTGGATAGGGCGAGAAGAATCCCAGCTAGTAGAGGGGTAATCCGTAGCCATGGCTCTGATATAAGCCCTGAAGCGGACACGGACACCACTCCTTCTACCCCGTCTCCTGGGACGTTTCCTACGAGGCATGGGAAGAGGTAGGTAGGTCAGATGAGTGGGGGAAACAGGCATCAAGGGAATGGCATCACCCGCGGTCTCAAAGCAGTTCAGTCGTTGGGAACTGGGAAAACGAAGATTCAGTAGCGTGTTTCTATCATAGGTTATTAGCGTACAGTCACCTAGTGAACATAAAGCTAAGGATAAAAGGACAAAAAATACAACGCAGAGGCGCAGACGGAGTCGAAGACGGCCAGCCATGCACACCGGCGCCATCTTGGATTTAGATTGGATTCATCCCACAGATGTAATATTATCTACAGCTACTCTTAGTACCATTGATGTTAAATTAGACTCTTTTTCTCCAATTGATCTTTCTGAGTTAACTTCAATAATTACTTCCTCCAAACCATCAACCTGTCTTTTAGACCCCATTCCTACAAAACTGCTCAAAGAAGTCCTGCCATTAATTAATTCTTTGATCTTAAATATGATCAACCTATCTCTAATAATCGGCTATGTACCACAGGCCTTCAAGCTGGCTGTAGTTAAACCTTTACTCAAAAAGCCATCTCTAGACCCAGCAGTCTTAGCTAATTATAGGCCAATCTCCAACCTTCCTTTCATATCAAAAATCCTTGAAAGAGTAGTTGTCAAACAGCTAACAGATCATCTGCAGAGGAATGGTTTATTTGAAGAGTTTCAGTCAGGTTTCAGAGCTCAGCACAGCACAGAAACAGCTTTAGTGAAGGTTACAAATGATCTTCTTATGGCCTCTTTTTTTTTTTTTTTTTTTTTTTTGCCTGTCCCATTTGGTTCTTTAGCCATCAGAATTGTTGTCTGAAGACCAACAAGGATACCCAATGGATTTACTTTGCCAAATGGATCTTCGTGGCATTGCCGTATTGGTCCATTTGGTCGATCTTTGTTTTTATTATTTATTATATTTTATTTTCAGATGTTACAGACGGGACAGACATCAGTGAGGGATAGGAAAGGGAGAAAGAAAGAGGAAGGAAAGGAAAAACAGAAGGGGAGAGGGACAGTGAGAAAGGGGGGGAGAAAAAAAATAAAAATCTCCTGGATCACCTGTTGAGAGAAGAATAGAAGACAAAAAAAACAAAGCAATATACTAAACACAACACCATCGCATTAATCTAGCTAAGTGTAAACAGCAGTATATACTAAATATTCAATGTTGTTGTGCAGCACGCAGGACAGATGTGCTTCGAAGTAGTAGCCAAGAAAGGTGTAATTTAAGTCTACGAGCAGTGAACACCCGTGTGCATACCTGTGTGGATCAGCGCGCTTGTATTCCAAAGGTTTCTCCATGTAACGATCTGCTAGGGAGTGTGGGGGGGGCCACAGCCCCGTCCTCCAGGGTATGAAGCAGGTATGGAGGAGATCAAAACTCCAGACATCCAGAGGCCCCCAGAACACAAGAGATCATGGAAAACCAACAGAGGGGCAGCCGCGCCACTGTCCCAGCAAGAGCTGAGGAGAGTCCCAGATGAGGGTTCACTCAGCAGCCGCGGAGCAGAAGCCAGGGGGAGTTGCAGTGACGCGCCCGTGAGCTCCGCCGGCAGCCAGCTGTGCCTGAGTGACCGAGCCCCAGGCCGAGAGGCCGGGGGCACCCCACCTCCGAAGTGGTCCGAGCGAGCCCCAGGTTCCAGGCCCCGATAAGCGGCCGCCAAGGAGTGAGCCGGTGTGTACCTGGGCGCCCACCCCCAGACACAAAGAACCACCAACGCACCGACACCTGAGGGAGTCCGCCACCGGCAGGGGAAGTGGTGGTGGGTGGAGATAGGCCTCCAAACCTTGGAGGGCCTGAGATGTCCCCAGAGAGGTGGCGTCTGATACCCAACCTGACATATAGACACAGACATACAGGCACACACAGACACAAACATCCATTCCCCCCCTCATGCTCTCATATGCACTTACTCCACACTGAACCAACGTGGAGACAGACATAAAGAGACGCTGTACACACGATCACACTCCCCAAGCGTACTCTACGAACCGGGTCTAGGTACCCTTGCCCCTGGAGGGGGAAACTGCACCCAGACCCAGGTGGTGTTACCCTTTTCCCTGCGGTGGGGAGAGGCAGACCGCCCCGACTCCGTAGCAGCAGGGAGGCCCCACACTCCAGACCGCAGTCGGACGGCCAACTCCTCCTAGCCCTCCCGCTCCAGCAGGCCGCAGAGAATGGGGGTGGGAGAAGACTCCAAACCTCCCTCCACCCGCTCATTGTAGTGTTGATGCATGTGTGTTCTAAGGTGCAATTAAAACCCAGGAGGGCATGGAGCTACCTGCCAGAGAGCAGCAGGTAAGCGCATAGTCCCTCCTGATAGCCCTCAATGTCTAAGTGTATTTAAAATTGAGAGGTGGGCAACGACGCCAGGGGTGAGGTGTACACCCTGATGGTAATATGGACTCCGTGATTGTGCCCACCCCTTTTAGACCCCATTCCTACAAAACTGCTCAAAGAAGTCCTGCCATTAATTAATTCTTTGATCTTAAATATGATCAACCTATCTCTAATAATCGGCTATGTACTCAAACAAGCTTTCACAGCAATAGGTGTGGCATGTACAGAACTCAAATAACATCTCCTTAAAAGGAGAGACCATTAGCTTATCTGTTGAAACAGGAGGTAGCTTGGTATATATAGAACTCAATAACATCTCCTTAAAAGGAGAGACTGTTAGCTTATCTGTTGAAACAGGTGGTAGCTTTTTGGCTGTCACAGCACATTTTTTCTGCACACAAATGTCTCACTCCCTTTTCCTGCAATTGTCCAATTCACAAGCTCTTCTTCCTTTAAATGAAGCTACAAATAAACATAACACAAAACTCAAAATCTTTCAACAACAGTGAAACAATCACAGCTGATTGTGTGATGATGTAAACTGTCACTGTTACATTCAGTGTGTGTGACATAATGTTAGTGCAGGGCTGATAACAGCCTGGTTCTGTTAGAAACACATGAACGTGTCCATAGATCAGTGTGTGTTTAACATGAGAGCTTCAGCCCTGCTGATGTGTTAAATAAAGACATGCAGGAAAACTGATGAGACTCTGAAATAACTCTTTATATTTATAATGTAACTCTGCATCAAAAGAACAAGAAAGGATCCCAGACAGGTTTATGTGAGCAAAGACGATTCTGACGTTTCTGTGTTTCTAACAGTTTGACATTATTAGTAAATAGACTGCAGTGAACAGGATTTATAAAGAGCTTATATATAAAGATATGACAGCTGTTTGACAAGTTTATCACTCTGTGTTTTGACCTGATCAGTCCAGCTGTTTACTTGAAATATGTTCATTTACCTAGTCTGTTATATTTATGTTCTTGTCTCTGTTGAAAAACACATTTTAATGTCCCTCAGATTTTTCGCCCAGATGAATAAATATAAAAATGACACAAACTGACTGCAGCTACTTTTTGTCCTTTCTGTCAAAAACCTTCATCTGACTCATGAGAGACACGTATCAGCTGTTTGTGACAGATCAGAGGCCAACAAGTCATTTATAACACTTTCAATCATTGTTTAGCACAAATTCAAATTCAAATTTCAAATGTTTTATTTGTCACGTACACAGTCATACACAGTACGATATGCAGTGACATGCTTAGACAACTGCTCGTGACCTAAAGAAAAAAAAGGAAAGGGCTATGAATAAGATAGGAAATAAATATGAAAAATTAAAGTGTAAATTTAACTAGGAAGGAATAAAATATAAAAAATTAAGGTTAAAACTGAAATAACTGTACAACACAAATTAGAATGAAGGGTAAATTTAACTGGGAAAGAATAAGATAAAATATATAAATTAAAGTTGAAAATAAAATAACTGTACAACAAAATACACAATACACAGTATAGAACTATATAAGAATGTATGAAGAAATATAAATAAATATATATATATACACACACACACACACACACACAATAACAGCAGCTGTACAAGTATTAACTGGAAATGAAGAATATAGTGACCAGTGTTGTGCAATCCACATTATGTCTTGTGCAGTGCAAATATGCTTAAAGTGATTTAAGTGATAACAATGTCCAGAATGTCCAGTGTGTGTGTAAGAACTATATGTGTGGGTCAGTACTGTGTGGGGGTGTGATTGAGAGACCGTATCGCCTGCGGGAAGAAGCTCCTCCTCAGTCTCTCTGTGTTGGTCTTCAGGGAGCGGAATCGCTTTCCTGACCTCAACAGAGAGAACAGTCTGTTGTTGGGATGGCTGAGGTCCTTCACCATCTTCCTGGCCTTGGTCCAGCACCGCCTGCTGTAGATTGAGTGCAGGTCAGGGAGCTCGGAGCGGATGGTGCGCTCAGCTGACCGCACAACCCTCTGTAGAGCTCGTCTGTCCTGCATGGTGCTGTTCCCGAACCAGGTTAAGATGTTTCCCGTCAGGATGCTCTCTATGGTGCACGAGTAAAAGTTCCTGAGCACCTTGGAGGGCAGTTGGAAGTCTCTCAAGCGTCTGAGGTGGTAGAGACGCTGACGGGCCTTTTTCACCACGGAGTTGATGTGACAGGACCATGACAGGTCCTGCGTGATGTGAACTCCGAGGTATTTGAAGCTGTCCACTCTCTCCACTGGGCACTCGTTGATGACAGGGGTCTGGTAGTTCCTCTCCTGCTTAGTGCTGAAGTCCACTATCAGCTCCTTTGTCTTACTGACGTTTAGAAGGAGGTTGTTCCTCTGGCACCAGTTCTCCAGATTCCTAATCTCCTTCAGGTAGGCCGTCTCGTTGTTATCAGAGATCAGGCCTACCACGACGGTGTCGTCAGCAAACTTGATGATGGTGGTGGAGCTGGTAGTGGCCACACAGTCATATGTGTACAAAGAGTACAGCAGGGGGCTCAGAACACACCCCTGGGGGGCTCCAGTGCTGAGAGTGGTGGAGGCTGAGACATGTCCGCCCATCCTTACTGCCTGTGGTCTGCCAGTTAGGAAGTTGGAGATCCACTGACACATAGATGAGCTGAGTCCCAGATGCTCCAGCTTGGTGGTGAGTGTGGAGGGAATTATGGTATTAAATGCAGAGCTGTAGTCTATGAAGAGCATTTTAACATAATTCCCCCTTCTAGTGTCCAAGTGAGTGAGTGATGTGTGGAGGAGATGAGAGATGGCATCGTCTGTGGAACGATTTGGACGGTAAGCAAACTGTAGTGGGTCCAGTGTGTCTGGTAGTGAAGAAATGATGAAGTCTCTGACCAGGCGTTCAAAGCACTTCATCACTACTGAGGTG
This sequence comes from Aulonocara sp. 'chitande type north' Nkhata Bay, assembly GCF_057382095.1. Taxonomy (NCBI): domain Eukaryota; kingdom Metazoa; phylum Chordata; class Actinopteri; order Cichliformes; family Cichlidae; genus Aulonocara; species Aulonocara sp. 'chitande type north' Nkhata Bay. Next base: position 1,667,590 of record NC_141365.1, read on the forward strand.
AGGGCTACAGGGCGATAGTCATTGAGAGAAGCAGGGTGGGGTTTCTTCGGGACAGGAACAATGATGGACTCTTTGAAGCATGTGGGGATCACCGACTGAGATAAAGAGATGTTGAATATCTCAGTGAACACAGGAGCTAGCTGGTATGCGAAGTCTCTGAGGATACGACCTGGGATCCCGTCTGGTCCTGCTGCTTTCCTGGTGTTCACTCTCTTGAAGGCTCTCCTTACTTCATGCTCGGAGATGACGAGCACGTTTCCGGTGCTGGCAGTATCTTCCTGTCTGCAGCCGTTAGCGCCGCTAACACTAGCATTGTTGGAGTCCTTAGCTGCAGCCTCGCAGCGAGCATAGAAAGTGTTCAGCTCGTCTGCCAGAGTCACGGCCGCGTTCGTCATACCGGTCGTTGGTGCTTTATAGTCCGTTATTGTCCTTAGTCCCCGCCATAGGCTCCTATTGTCATGGTTCGCTGTGTGGCAGGCAGGATGAGGACCCAATCGCAAAACTCACACACACGGGGATGAACTCAAAAAACACAGCTTTATTGCTGGCCACGAGAAACAATACAAAACTAAACTGGGAAAAACTAACATAAAGCTCACCAAGGAACACAGGGGAATCACACACAGCATGAGGGAGAACGCGACGCCGAACAGAGGGAGACTCAGACAGAAATACACAGAGGGTAAACGAGGAAAGTGGGCACACACGGGGAACACAGGTGACACTGATAATCATAACGAGACAGGGCGGGGTGAACTGAACATGACATGTACAGGCACAGAGGTTCAGACAGGAGGAGAGAGAGCACGGGGAAACACAGACATAATGGGCAGGGGAAACATGGGATAAAACATAAGGAGAGACGAGGGCTCACAGATACACAGAGGGGCACACAGGGGGTAAAAGCCATGAAGGGAAAACACTTAGGGAACAACACAACAGGGCAACTCAGAAAACATGGCCTAAATAAGGAACGAAATACAAAAATACAAGGAACTAAGAATACTGGGCCCACATGGCCCAGGACCATGACATCACCCCCCCCTAAAGGGCTGGCTCCCGACAGCCCAAACCCGAGAAACAAAAACAAAAACAGAAAACAACCCACCCAGGGCGGGAGGCGGGGGACCAGGACGGAGGGACCAGAACGGGAAACAAAACAAACAACAGAAAACACAGGAGCACATGACCATAGTCAAAATAAAGTTCAGGGGGCCGACCCAGAGCCCACAGGCACAAGAGTTCACGGGTCACACGGTCGGGGGGCCGACCAGGCGGGTGGCACAGGTGACAGAGCTGGTCCGTAGGCCGGCCGTGCGGAAGGCAATGGCGGCGGCGACGAAGGAGACGACGGAGCAGTTCAGGAGGCCGGCCGCGCGGAAGGCAGCGGCGGCGGCGAGGGAGACGACGGAGCAGTTCAGGAGGCCGGCCGCGCGGGAGGCAGCGGCGGCGGCGAGGGAGACGACGGAGCAGTTCAGGAGGCCGGCCGCGCGGAAGGCAGCGGTGGCTCTCCAGTGTCAGGCGTGCTGGCCATGGCCCGGTGGGCACAGGACCAGACGAAGCACAGGCTGAGGCTGGACCAGACGAAGCACAGGCTGAAGACTCAGAGGCTGGGCCAGACGAGGACGAAGACTCAGAGGCTGGGCCAGACGAGGACGAAGACTCTGAGGCTGGGCCAGACGAGGACGAAGACTCTGAGGCTGAAGCCGGAGCCGGACCAGGCGGAGCAGGAGCAGCTGATGCAGAGGCCGGACCGGGCGAGGATGACGGCTCTGAGGCTGCAGCTGACGAAGCACAGGCTGGAGCTGCAGCTGACGAAGCACAGGCTGGAGCTGCAGCTGACGAAGCACAGGCCGGAGCTGCAGCTGACGAAGCACAGGCCGGAGCTGCAGCTGACGAAGCACAGGCTGGAGCTGCAGCAGACGAAGCACAGGCTGGACCAGGCGTAGCAGAAGGTGGCTGGATGGGCTCCTCGGGCCCTCCAGCTGATGTGGCATGGTGCTGGACGGGCTCCTCGGGCCCTCCAGCAGACGAGGCGTGAGGCCGGACGGGCTCCTCGGGCCCTCCAGCTGATGTGGCATGGTGCTGGACGGGCTCCTCGGGCCCTCCAGCTGACGTGGCATGAGGCTGGTGCGGTTCTCCTGAACCCCCAGCTGACGAGGAAGGTTGCTGAACGGGCCCCTCGGACCCTCCAGCGGAGACAGGAGGCTGAACGGGCCCCTCGGACCCTCCAGCGGAGACAGGAGGCTGAACGGGCCCCTCGGACCCTCCAGCTGACGAGGTAGATGGCGGCGTGGGAGCCGCGGAGTCCTGGATGAGCTCATCCGAGCTCCCAGCAGGAGCTGATGCAGAGCCAGAGAGATTTGAGACCCCTGGCTGAATGTTAAGCTGACCAGCGGACCATACTGCTATCGGGGACTGGGCTACAGGAGCTACTGGGGCCTGCGCTACAGGCGGCACTGGAGCTACTGGGGCCTGCGCTACAGGCGGCACTGGAGCTACTGGGGCCTGCGCTACAGGCGGCACTGGAGCTACTGGGGCCTGCGCTACGGGGGACACTGGAGACTGAGCTGAGGGGGACACTGGAGACTGAGCTGAGGGTGGCTGCGAGGGAGCTAACTGAACTGAGGGTGGCTGCGAGGGAGCTAACTGAACTGAGGGTGGCTGCGAGGGAGCTAACTGAACTGAGGGTGGCTGCGAGGGAGCTGACTGAACTGAGGGTGGCTGCGAGGGAGCTGACTGAACTGAGGGTGGCTGCGAGGGAGCTGACTGAATTGAGGGTGGCTGCGAGGGAGCTGACTGAACTGAGGGTGGCTGCGAGGGAGCTGACTGAGCTGTGAAGGGCTGCGAGGGAGCTGACTGAACTGGCCTGGGAGGAGAAACACGAGCAGGAAAAGGAGCAGGCTCAGAAAAAACTGTCCGAGAAATGGCAGGCTCAGGGTCGACAAAAATAGCTCTATCAAAAATGAACCCGCCGTCCACTTCATGTTTTGTAGTTTTAGCATTGTCCGGTTTATGGCGGCGGGCGCGCCGCCTCCTTCGAGCAGAGGAAGCTGGCGCGATGGGCGCTGATGGCGCCAACACAGAGGGTGACGTAGTGGTGAGTTCCCCGTCGTCCGCCCCCATCCTTGCCAGAAATGAGACAGGCGAAAAATAGCCTAAGCGGATCGGAACAAAACAAAACAAAAAACAAAAAAAACAAAAAACAAAACAAAACAAAACAAAAATCTTCTAGTTTCACTCATTTAAACTCTGGCTGCAGGATTCTGTTCACCCCTGCTATCATGTTCCCCAAAATAATACTAATTCAGTCGTCTATGTATCAGTTCTCAACCCACTCAATAAACCAGACAGGATGATGGTAACAGTATTACCTACTTAAAATTGTGTTTGATCTTCATTACGTGTGTGTGTGTGTGTGTGTGTGTGTGTGTTAGTCAGGTTAATACATTTTCTGTTTTTATGTTTCCTTTCATGTACCTTCCCCCTTTTTTCTGAAACAAAACTCCGTTCACTCCAAATTTTGTTTCAGAAACATCTAAATGAAAAACTCTGTCTTAGTCAGGCACAGCTAAACCCCAAATGCTTCCAGGTTACCATAGGCAACCACACTGTGTGTTGTTAACCCCTTCTACAAATGCCCTCTTTTAATGTGTAACACTTTGTGTATGATTTTGTGTTATCTCTGGTGCATATTATGTGCATGTGTGGTGTCACCTTTCCATTTTTCTAACAGTACACTTGCATACCTCAGTGCTTGTCTTCCTCCCCCTTTTGTGGTGGTCTGGACACTGTGTCAATCCTCCACTTCCAGGCAGTCGCTTGTCTCCCCGGATTCCTTAACCTAATTTGATTCCCCACACTAAAACAGCCGCCTCAGTCCTCTTCTGTTCCTTTTCTTCTCTCCCACTTTTCAGTCCAATGGCAGTCAGTTGTCTTCAGCTTTGTCCCGTGTATCTCTTTGTCCCACTGTCTCATTCATTGCCATCTCACTCCAAACATGGCAAATGTCAAGCTCAGACAGTCTTCTCAAAAGTCCTTCACACACAGTGAGGTTGCAGCTTGCTGGGAACGCATCTCCATCCATCCAATCTAGATGGTGGTTCTTCTCTTTCTGATGCCGTTTGCCCACAGCGCTGCTGGACCTCTCTGCTCAGAACTCTGGTATTGTCTCTTGGACTTCTGTCCATTGTTGATGTTCATGCTTATGCTTCTGAAACTGCACTCTGTGTCTTCAGGGAGAGATTAGCTTCCTTGGAGCTTGCTTGTTCAGGATGAGGACGGGAAGCTGCAAAACAATTCAGCCAAAAAATTCTGGCTGGGTGTTTCTATTTTTTCTAATGATTTCAACCTATAATTTTCTTCCGACTGCTGCCCGTGGAGAATTGATCCAGGTCCGTTCCCCACCTGTAATCGACAGACTGAGAGACTTTCATTATTCAGTGTGACTGCATATGTTTTCATCACTCCTAAAGCAACACATCTCTACTCATTTTGTTTTAAACTCTGACTTTAAACCCCAAAAATGAAATTTTTATTTGGTCTTAACTGCAAACCCAAAAATCTTCTTGATGTTGTTGTTAATTATTTTCATCCACCACACTCCAAATTATGTTTTCTTTTGTGTCCAGCAGGGGAAGAAGGTGACCTGTAGCGTCACTGCTTCCCCCAGTTGGAGACAATTTCCCACTCACACTTCCACGCTTTTTATTTTCTTTGTTTTCATGATTTTCTTTCTCTTTTTTTATTACCCCATTGTTTTACACCCACACATTAACCTGTTAACTCACTCCTTCAACCTCATCTTCCTTTCACCCCAACAGCTCTCATAGAGTCAGCAATCAAATTCTCCATTCATCCTTGAATACTTGATCACCTTTAAATGTCACTGTTAATTTTATCAATTTATTTATCATTACTTTAACACTAATCCACTGTTTATTTATTTTTTTATTTACTTTAGTTCATTTCCTCCTCTTTGATCACTACGATTTCTTGACTATTTATTATTTCACAGAAAATCAACTAATCTACTTTGTCTCCCTTTTTGTCATCAAGGAATTCACACACACTCACAAGCTAGTCACTAGCCCCCACCTTTTCTTTCTCTCTCACACACACGCACATTTTACTCTTCGTTCGTTCCACCTGTGAACCCGCCCCTCGAGGCTGGCTCACACACACCTCATGCTTCTCGCAGTCCCATTCAAACTTTCTGCGAGACACTTCTTCCTCTGCTTATTCCGGACAACGCCCCAAGCGGCACACAGAGCGGGTGCCGTCCGCTCTTGTGCACCTCGCAAATTATTCAAACTGCGCCACGGACTCGATACTGCGGTTTCTCTTCCCCTAAAAGATATAAAACCAAATTAAACCCCCCAATTGACTTCACAGTTTGCAACAATTCGCGACACGGCCTCCTGCCGCGATTTCTGCACACCACAAACACACGCTTTTAGACACGAATTCTTTTTATTACTTCAATTGACTCCCATACTTCAGATGAGACACAGACTCTAACTGCGCTTTCACACAAACTGCACAGTCTACACACACTGCAGTCAGTGGGCTGAGCCAAGCAGTCGTACTCTCACTAAGAAGCAACTTGCCCCCACTATTATGCATGTTATCAACCGCGACTAGGATCCAACACCTAGCTTTAGTTATTTAGAGCGCCCCGGTGCCCAGGTCACCAACCCGGCAAATCCCAAGGACGCGTCCGACCAAGGGTGGAGTTGCCAAACTCGGAGCGCACACGGCCCTTAGCCGGCGACAAAGCCTTTCAGCCCCGCTTTCTAACTAATAGTAACACAAGTTTCCTGCTTTAACGCACGGGGACGGATCACCGCCACTTTTTTCCTAATTAAGACGGATGAAACACTGATTCTATTAATCCGTAACAAAAATCTCCTGCTTTAACGCACTGAGATTTTCTTACGGGGCGCTAAACATCAACTTGGAGTTCTTAAAAAAGTCTCTTGCTTTAACGCACTGAGACGGACGCTAGCCGCCTTTTTTCTACTGAGTGAATTTACACTGGGATACGTTCAACTTAGCGAACAGATAATTTAGGCTTTAAACAATATGCACGGTTCGAAAATAAACAGGTCGTGCTTACCTTTTAATCATGTGAGCTAGCTCTCTGTTCGCCTCGTTTCACGATCTCAGCTCTGCCAATTCATCTCTGCGCCTCGAGCGAATCCCGGGTTTCGGCACCAAAACTGTTAAGAAATCAGTTTTACCCCGGTTCTTTTTATTCCTCGAGCATCCAGAGATGGCACCGGACTCAGTAGTCATTTTCACAAAACTTTTATTCATCTTTATTCATCTTCATTTAAGCATGCATGCACTTCTAGAAGGGAAGACGAGGCCGGTGTCCCTCTCCAAAATCTTCACTCCTTTGTCTGTGAAACACAGTTTTATAGGGGCGACCCTATCATAAAACCCCCTACGGTGTGCTGCAAACTCTGTCTGTGTCTATGTGCACGAGCACATGAATGCCTACATGTGCGCGTTCCCTCGTGTCAATGTGAGTGCTCGTGTGTGACTGTGTACGCATACCTGTGTGTATGTGTGAGTGCACATGAGTGAGTGTGGGTGTGGATGTGTGTGCGTGACAGTTAAAACACTGTGGGTGTAGGTAACTCCCTAGAGGTCATAAAACCCCTCTCACTTCCAGACCACAGTTACAAATCTTGAGACCCCCACCCTAAAACATCCTCTGGGGAATTTCCACTCAGTGGGGGAGAGGTCTCATACAATCTACTCCTAAGTTCACGACACAGTGAGGCCTTCATTACTTTAAGGGCAGTATCAATGTCTCTACAATAGTTCTACATTCTATGTTAACACATTTCTAAACTCTAAAATCAGCTAAACATTCTACAAAGGTTAACTGGTTATAAATGAAGGAAACACTGCAGAAGATGTTCGAGTAACCAAGGCTGAGGCTAAACCAACAACACGTTACAGACTCTCTAATGTTAACCAGACATGCTGGGGCAAGGTGTTCAACTAAAACTGGAAGAGGTCCAGTCAGAGAGGATTCACTGAAGCATGATCATAATAATATCTAATTATTCAGTGATCGTTCTAAGTGCTGAACTTCATAAAAATGAACCAAAGAGAGTTAAATCTTGAATTTCTCCTCCTCTGTTTCTCATCCTGACTGAAAGTCTGAACCAACTCCACAGAAACAGAAGCTAACCCCAGGCAAGGCAGCGTGATGCATCCCGAGACAACAGGACTGGGATATCTACATAACTGTGTGAGTCAATTGCCTTCAAAAAGTTTATCAATTCACTTGAACCAAAATCACGAACACCCGGTGCTGCAAGAGTTAATAGTCTCATTGGGGCCAAGATATACATTTTATAGTTGCCTGGTATCAATGGTTGTTCATCTGCCTTTATTTATTTATTTATTTAAAGAACCCATAGGTGGGAATGTGAGTTGTCTGTCTCTGCGTGTTAGCCCTGCGACAGACAGGCGACCTGTGCAGGGTGCAGGGTATGGTAGCTGGAATAGCAACATACCCAAGGATAAGCAGAAGAGCATGACTGATATGATGAAACTGGGATTTTGTTGCACTTAATTATTGCAAACAAAACTAAAACTATAACTGAAACTAATCAAAACTAAACTGAAACTAAGGATTTTCAAAAAAAATTAAAACTAAACTAAACTAGCAAACAATTGGTAAAAACGAATTAAAACTGATATAAAATTGAAAATCTGAAGTCAAAACTAAATAAAAATAAAAACTAATGAAAATTGCAAAACTATTAAAACCCTGGTAATTAGTTACTGATTACTTTTTTCAAGTAACTTGACCAACACTGTTCACGGCAGCCATAAGCTTCTCCAAGATCTTATCCGTGCTGCACTCAATGAGCCCATTTTGAGAAACTCACGCCTCGTCCCATCATTTCAATCCCAGCGTGCAGCCTTGTGGGGGTTTGAACAGCCGGTTCCGCTTCCTTAATTCTTCGATAAGCCAGGGCCAAGCCAGCTCCGATCAGCAAGAACCCTGTTATCATGGTTCCGAATAGGTAGATATCTTCAGCACTCAGGCTCACCCAAGCTCAGACTTCTCGTTGAGAAAAGGGGTGTCAATTGCATTCAGCGACCAGTTGATCAAATCCATAATTCCTCTTTTAGGTTTTAGAGAACAGACTGTGAGAGAGTGTTCCAGGGAAAAGTAATACAAAAAACACGAGACTAAGGGGGAGGAGGAGGAGGAGAAAAGTGCGACTGCCTTCGTCAAGAGCAAGAGAGTAGTCCATCATCTGGTGTCCCCACTGTGGACTTCTCTGACCTCCTCTTAGGACACCAGAACATGATCTTCCTTTGGTTCAACACGACTCACCAGGAGGCCACGTTTGAGCTGTAAGGAGATGACATCATCACAGTGATCACTCTGGGAACATCCAGGACCACCATGTTTGTAGTTTTCTCCTTCCCACTGTAGCTGTGTTTGAACAGTTTGTGCACACATGCTCTTCATCTACCCACAGTGACTCCACGCTGGTACAGAGCTCTCCTCTAACCTGTCACATACTTATAGGGATGTATTTCCTTTTTTTTTTTTTTTTTTTTTTTTTTTGCCTGTCCCGTTTGGCTCTTTTGCCATCAGAATTATTGTCTAAAGGCAAAGAAAGATGCCCAACGGATTTACTTTACCAAATGGACCATCCCAGCCTTGCCATAATGGTCCATTTGATTCACCTTTTATTGTTTATTTTATTTTCACTTGCTGAATACGGGACAGACTTGACTGGGGGAAAGAAGGGGAGAAAGAAAGAGGGAAAGAGAAACAGCTGAGAAGAGGGACGGGGGAGAAGGGCAAAAAACAAAAACCAACAGAATGGGCAGAAAAAGAAAAAAAAAAAGAAAAGAAAAAAGAAAAAAAATGCATATATCGATCACCTGGATCATCTGTTGAGAAAGAAAAAAGAAAACAAGCAGAAGAGAACAAGAGTAATAGAATAAACAACATCACAATGATATATGGGAATATGACAGTAAATACTAAATATTAAACATTATTGTGCAGCACATAAGATCAACAGAACACAGTGTGCTTTGAGGTAGGAGCCAAAAAGGGTGTAGTTTGTGGGTGTGATCACCCGTGTGTACACCTGTGAGCATGGATGCGCTTGTTTTTTTTAAAAGGTTCCTTCATGTAATGATCTGCTAGAGGGTGTGGGGGGCCACAGCCCCGTCATCCAGGGCATGAAGCAGGTATGGAGGAGATCAAAACTCCAGACATCCAGAGGCCCTCAGAACACAAGAGACCAAGGAAGACCAACAGAGGGGTCTTTTGTGCTTTCATGTTATATGACCCTTTGATCAGCAGTACCCCACACACACACACAAACACACACACACACACACACGGTATTCTTTGTTCACATGTATACCTATGTAAGATGCTATATGTTAATGACCCTATGCATATTCATGTAACCACAATAAAAGGAGTGCTATGGGGAACCTGGCTGAGAGTCTGACGGAGGTCAAGTGGTGGAACGACACTTGGCTCCAGACAGGTCTCCCTCATGCATGAGTGACAAGAAGAACTTTGCCTACTTCGTGTCTTGCTTGCTGTGTAATTATATTGCCTTCAACGTTCCAGCGAATAGGTTCAAGCTACAAACCTATCACTAACCCTTATTGGGAGGATGGGAAGAGGGAGGGGTTCAATATTTACAATGGGTCATTGTAATCATAAAAATTCATGGGGGAATTGCAACTAATTCATGATTTAATTTTGATAATTTTAATAATTTAGGGTATTATTGGGTTAAAATTTTCATATTTGTAGTTTGAGCACAAGGGGCATGCAGAATTTGGGGGTTTAAAAATATACAAGTAAAAAATTAATATGTCATAACATTTAACATAAATTTTGGGATTAAAAATTATTATTAAAAATTTCATGTTAAATTGGACTTTTAATATTGGGTGTAAATATGATTTGGGCCTACAATAATTAAGTACATACTGGGAAATATCATAATTCATGGAGTGAGCATTTTTAAAAACTAATGGGAAAGGGCAATTTACATAGGAAGGAAATTTGGATAAAGAAGACGAATGAAAAATCTAACTGGAGCAGAGGGTATAAAAGGCGCTGAGACACACGGGAAGGGCATTTCGCCTTGAGACACAAAAGGAGCAACATCACAGAGACTAGACAAACACACAGAAGTTTGTTTTGCTTGTTTTTTGTGCCATAGCCTGAAGAAGGCCCTTTTCAGGGCCGAAACGTCGCGGCGGCACAAATTGAAATTTTATTTTATTTAATTCATTTTATTTTTAATTCATAAATACAAAACTAATAAATAACAAAAGAGCAAAAAAACTTTTATTTCATTTCATTTTATTTTCTTAATTACCACTCTTACTTTTTGATTACTTAGATACCAAAGGCGACATTATTAATATATAACAAAGGCGATACCACAATAATAAAAATCAACACACTACATAAGTAAACAAAAACACCAAGACATTAAAAAGTCCATCGGGCTCGATGGCTTTTTTTGATGATGAGGATGGGTGGACGGTGGTCCGTCGCGGGAGGCGCCAGTGGCGTCCTGGGCGGTCCAACTTCCAGCAGCAACGGGTCACCTGGGGGATGGACCGTGCACGTCCTCCTGCCTTCGAAAGAGGGGGGAGGAGTCAGTCTTCATTCCCTAACCCTAAAAACAGTAGCACAAAGAGAAAACAAGTCAAAGAAAAAAGGAAACACAGAAAGCAAAGTGAAAAGACAAGTAAGTCACGTAAAAAGAAAAAGTGAGAACCCAAGAAGTGGGAGGAGACAAGCAACACTGTTACGTTCCCCTGAGGGGTCTAGGCGGGGAGGGGGAAGTAACAAAAGTGACCGGGTCAGAAAAAGGAGTCAAGGAGGCAAAAGGGTTAAATTAAAGAGTTTTATTAAAGTAGCGCAACTAAAAGAGACGGACAAGCCGCTATCACCATTTAAGAAAAACAAACAAAACTCAGGCGTTGGTCAATAAAGTAAAACGTAAGCCAAAAAGAAAGAGCAGCTCACTAGCTGCAAACCACCAAAACACAGCTCACTAGCTGCAAACACAAAAACCACTCAGCTCACAAGCTGTAACCACACTAATGGCACTCTGGCCCAGAGCTCACCTTTCCCTGGGCTTAAATACTGTTAATTACTGATGTGAGTCAGCTGTGTAACAGGGAAAGGTGGCACCTCAGGCAGAAGAGGTGGTGGGACACGCCCACACAGGCACCTTCAGGAGGAGGCCCTGCTAGGGCCGTAACAAACACTATAAAAGCCAAGACGGCACACAACACAGACACACTGAGCTCGGCCTGAAGAAGGCGAAGGAACGCCGAAACGTCGCGAGGAGCTCAGTAGATGCGCATTAACCCAAGATGGGCAATTTTTTGAACTGGGGCAGGGGTACCACCATCCTGTCCCACGGTGGAGAGTGCATCTCAGGGAACCGGCGATTGCTGGTGCCCTGATCTTTTTTCAACACCCTAACCCTATTCTCGCAGTCGAACTCGTCTGGGCTTCACCTTCCCACTGGCCCCTGTGTCCTTCTCATAGTGTCCTTTGTTGTCTTGAAATCTCCAGCAGACACAGTCTGTTTCTTCTCCGTTGATCTTTTCAGTATTTTCCTTTTAGATTAAATCCCAGCCTGGCAAAATATCCCATTCAGTGCCTTTAAACAGTTATGTCACACTGTTCTTACCAGCCTGCAGTTCACCGTGCATCTTTTCATCACGTGGTTTCTTCTTCTCTGTTCATCCTTTCAGTCGTCTCTTTCAAGATTACTCCAAGCATGGCAAATATGCTGCTGCTGGTATCGTCAGTGTGGTTTCAGTGTTAATGGTTCAGTTGCACTGTCTTTTGCCTGCTGTTAATTCTTCAAGTCCACGATGTTCTGTCGGTCTTCATCAGGAGATTAACTGTCCTTTGAGTTTCTTCTCAGGATCGGGACAAGTGGGAGGTCAAGCTGTAAAATTTTAAGCCAAAATCTGGCCTATTTCCTCCCAATTCTGTTAATCTATGGTTTTGCCGCTGTACTCAAAATTCCAGGTTGAGAAAAGTCCACCTTTATTTATTTGTAACCTGTATTGACACACTAAAGCATACCATTAATATCCTTTTCATTTCTTTTCTTAAAACCTCCATTCTGCCTAGAGTTTGACTCATCTCTCTCTCTGGGTGCTCACTTGTCACAGTGAGTCTCCTTTTATGGGCATGCAAAGTTCCTGTCACACAAACCATTTCTTGTCACACACACACAGCACTCAGAGCCATATTTCCTGTTTCTCTTTCCTATTTTACAACCTAATCAAACTGTTTAGTTTTACTAAGTCTTGATCTAAAAACAATGCACCCTTGTTTCACGCACACACACTTTTAAATATACTAAATTCTTTGCATTTGTCAGCATTCACATCACAGTCTTCAGTGTGCTCAGCAGAGCTCTTTCAGACATCAGGAATCGTCTCACACACACCGCCTTTTTCTCTCACACTTCCACTTCTGCACGCACTCTACTATCAACTTTCATAGTGTTATTATTATTTATTATTTTGTAGAAATCACACCCAATCACTCAAAGCCTACTACTCACAGCATTCACACACTTAAACTGTGACAAGAGTTGAGGAATATACTCAAAACACGCTTTCCTAAGAGTATTTTAGACATGCCTTTCATAATCAGAAAGAGCAAGTCAAAAAGAAAAACAATTGAAACCTCTATTATTCTCACCGCACACACAAGAAATTGAAAAAATAAAACACACCAGCAATTATTGCTGGAGAGAGGTTACTACTAAAAGTAATATGTTAGTCTTAAATATATACAGTGCACTCACTATATATATATATATATATATATATATATAAAAAACACCCAGCACGCCCCTGCGGGCGGTTTATCCTTCAAGCTCGGGTCCTCTACCAGAGGCCTGGGAGCTTGAGGGTCCTGCGCAGTATCTTAGCTGTTCCCAGGACTGCGCTCTTCTGGACAGAGATCTCCGATGTTGTTCCCGGGATCTGCTGGAGCCACTCGCCTAGCTTGGGAGTCACCGCACCTAGTGCTCCAATTACCACGGGGACCACTGTTACCATCACCCTCCACATCCTCTCGAGCTCTTCTCTGAGCCCTTCGTATTTCTCCAGCTTCTCGTGTTCCTTCTTCCGGATATGGCTGTCATTCGGAACCGCTACATCGATCACTACGGCCGTCTTCTTCTGTTTGTCTACCACCACTATGTCCGGTTGGTTAGCCACCACCATTTTGTCCGTCTGTATCTGGAAGTCCCACAGGATCTTAGCTCGGTCATTCTCCACCACCCTTGGGGGCATCTCCCATTTTGACCTCGGGACTTCCAGGTTATACTCGGCACAGATGTTCCTGTACACTATGCCGGCCACTTGGTTATGGCGTTCCATGTATGCCTTGCCTGCTAGCATCTTGCACCCTACTGTTATGTGCTGGATTGTCTCTGGGGCATCTTTCCACAGCCTGCACCTGGGGTCTTGCCTGGTGTGATAGACCCCAGCCTCTATGGATCTTCTACAGCTTGATGTCATCCATGTACAGGAGGTGGCTGACAACTGCTCCATTCCGTAGTCGGTATCCGTAGCCAGTCTTGTTAATGATCTCACTGAGGGGGTTCAGGCCTATGCAGAACAGCAGTGGGGACAGAGCATCTCCTTGGTAGATCCCGCACTTGATGGTGACTTGTGCTATGGGCTTGGAGCTGGCCTCTAGTGTTGTATGCCACATCCCCATTGAGTTCCTGATGAAGGCTCTTAGGGTCCTGTTGATCTTGTACAATTCTAAGCATTCCAGTATCCAGCTGTGGGGCATTGAGTCATAGGCCTTCTTGTAATCAATCCAGGCAGTGCACAGGTTGGTCAGTCTGGTCTTGCAGTCTCGGCTGACTGTTCTGTCTACCAGTAGCTGGTGTTTTGCGCCTCTGGTATTCTTGCCAATCCCTTTCTGTGCCCCACTCATGTATTGACCCATGTGCCTGTTCATCTTAGCCGATATGATGCCTGACAGGAGCTTCCATGTAGTACTGAGGCAGGTTATTGGTCGGTAGTTGGATGGGACCAGTCCCTTCTTGGGGTCCTTGGGGATCAGGACCGTTCGACCTTCGGTTAGCCATTCCGGGTGTCTCTCGTTAACTAGCAGCTGGTTCATTTGTGCTGCCAGACGCTCGTGGAGTGCAGTCAGCTTCTTCAGCCAGTAGGCGTGATGGTGCTGTCCAACTCTTCATACTGGAGACCCTTTCTTGGATATCTGCCACTGTGATGGTTACTGGACCCTGTTCAGGGAGGTCGCTATGGTCTGCCCTCAGATCCACTAGCCACTGAGCATTGCCGTTATGGGTTGCGTCCTTCTCCCATATGCTCTTCCAGTATTGCTCCGTCTCCAGTCTCTTATTGTTCCCTTGCCACTGAGAGTACACCTTTGCTGGTTCTGTGGAGAACAGCTGGTTTATTCTCCTGCCTTCTATCTCTCTGGTGTACCTCCTCAAGCGTCCTGACTCCTCTTTGCCATAGCATTTATGTTGTACCTTGTCAATCTCTAGCTGTGATAGCAGTCCCTTCTTTCGAATGTTGGAACACTGAGCTACTAGTTGTTTCACCGTCATTGTGGATGTTGGGTATCGAAGAATCCATAGGTCCCCTCATCCTATTCGTGTAGCCCCTTCCGCCAGGGTTACTTGCGTAGTAGCATTCCAACAACGCCCTGTTTTCGTCTCTTGCCCACCGATGCCTTCTTGTTCCAGTAGCCCAGTTGTCGTCAGGGTGCCCTGGTTCCTCAACACCTGACGCGGACCTTGTTGATCCGGGCGACGTCCGAGCCGGCATGCCTTCATATTTATCTGTCTCGCTCATGTCTGCGGTAGGCTCGGTAAGATATATATATATATATATATATATATATATATATATATAAATTTAAAAAAACTCAGTCAATTACTATACATTCACTACGGCAGCTCAAGACTTTATTTATAGCCCTCTAATAAACATAAATGGCGTCTTAAACACACATTCAACAATGTTTGCAGCAGTACTTGTAAAACCAACTGTGGTTTAAACAGTTCACTGCTTACTAATTTGCATTTTCACACACACCATCTAAAAATAGCAGCAGACAGTCAGTGCATTACTGAGTCGACACACAACCTCCTCTCACACCAAACTCTCTTATTTTATATTACAAAGACGTCTTATATTTACAACCACTGTCAGATCTGTCAGCTTTAGCGCCTAAACAATTTCGACAAATTTAAGTTAACGGTCCAACCGATAAAGTCCAACTTTCTTGTGATCAATTAACCAGTATCTGTCCAACAGTTTCTGGCCTCATCTCTAAAATCCCTAACTCAATTTAAAAGCGTCAACCAACCCAAACTTTGCCTGAAGCTCTATTTTTGCCATTTCACAGCCAAGGCTTACCCCAAAGTTTTAAGTTAAAGTTACACGCCCGAAGTCCAACTTCTGCTGGCCAAAAAAGCGCAGACTACCGTTCCAAACGGTAAGGAGACTCTAACTCCTAGTTATTCTGGAGTGCCCCAAGCTCCACAGTGACCAACTGACTATCCCTCTTCAAGGACAATGCCTAAGCGTCCTTGGCATTGGCAAGCGTTACCTCTGAGCACTGCGCTTCCTATCAGTCCAACTGACGTTCTTGAATAATTTATAATACTTTGGAACAACAGTAAAACACCCAAAAAAGTGTAAGACTGAAGCAGGTCCAACCTTATAACCAATAGGGGCTCCAACCCCAAACAATAACCAAATTCCCTAATATACTAAAAGCAGTCCAACTGCTTTCCACGGTCCAACCGTATTAAATCCTTTAGCGGTCCAACCGCATTCAATCATTTAAATCCTCAGTACTGTCATGAGATTTTCATCAAAATCAAACCAGACATTCACCAGTAATTTCAGTGAGTAGACTTTAATTTGTAATGTCCAATTTGGCACACTTTGGAAATAATTCAACAGGTAGTGCCTTACCTTTGGATAAGCCGGCTTATGCCCTCTCACTTCGACCACTGGCACTCGTGTCTGCCCGTCCGACCACCTCAGACCACCGAATTTCTCCGTCTACACCTTCTAATTCTCTCCCTCCTCAACCACCGGACGAAGCCCCCAAATGTTAAGGTTCAAATATTGAGGAAGGAGAGTACAAACAACCAGGTCCAGAAGAGCTTGGTCAGACAATTGATTTTAATGAAATACACTTACACGACTTAATCAAAGCATAAACAGATATTTTATACCATCAGGGCTTGAATTTAATGACGCCCCCTCAACGTCAGATCCATTTCATACATAGGTCAAAACCACAATGACTTTTAACACAGTTTAAAAAGAACATTGTCTTCATCTTCATGGCAGGTACTTCCTGTCACTGCCGGATGCTCGCTTATCATCTTGACACATCAGCAGCAGTTCTGCGACAAACTGCTCTTTTGCAACCCTGAGCAAAACATGATTAAACTTTCACCTATAAATGATTCTCTCTAACTGAGTGTGTGTGTGCTAACCACAATTGTACCCTATTTCACCTCGCCGACTAGCTCCTGACCTCTCACCAGACAGAGAGACAGAAGCCACTCTCATATATGTAATAACCGAACTGAAACTATGTATATGTTGAATAAATGTTTTAATCAGGAACCTCTACTAAAAGCTTAATCAAAGAATATAAAAGTATAAAAGACAATTTGAATAACCTAGTTATTCACATAGCCTCGTCCAAACAGCTCCTCAGAATAACCTGCACTTAGACTCTGCTTTCAGTTTCACTTCTGTAAAAGGCACACTCTGCAAACCTGCAATTTCCTGTCAGCCTGCAACTTAGTCTTTCTGAAAGACACACACACTGTTTAAACATCTGAATGCAATATCAATACTGTAGATTATATTATTAATGCAATGGTAATGATGATGATTATTAACAATAGCAGCAAAATAATTTCCCTGATCTCCACAGCTACAAAAATATCCGTTCGGAAAGACGGAGCGCGCATGACCATACCCGGCTGATAGCACTCCCGCCCCGCCGCATCATCGGGTTAAACCAGCACCGCCGACAGAACGAGTGAGAGCGCAGCTGGCACAAAACACGGATCGCTGGATGGCCAGTTATTCATCAATAATATGTAGCAAAACCAAAATGTGTGGTAGCATTTCTTCAGAAGAATAAACATAAAAATATCGTAAAGCCCAGTGACAAACAACATTAGTAATAGTGTATTTATTTCCACATATTCAGAACTTTTTATTCCTTAAAAGTCCCCAACAGTTCCAAAAATGTGGCCTCAGTCAGGCTCTAGTTAAAAATTCAAAACATCTTTTTTAATTTGCAGCACCGACTTATTATACAGCTCGTCAAATATAGTTCCAATTTTAACAACGATTCGAAAGAGACCAAAAAGCACACAGGAACACCAAACTGAGTAAACAACACTGTTCCAGCCTGGTGCTACATGATTTCCCAAACGTTTTGCCAGCGGGAAATCAGAATTCACCAGGAAAACACAATTATCCCGAGCAGTTGTTCCTCATGGATAGCCACATACGGGTGACCGCACAGCAGCAAACAACCACACTGCGTGGTGGTAATCCCGTCATCCTGTTAATTCACTTTAACACCATCTGTACATCTGTCAGTCAGATGTATTCATTATTTCCACCAGTCTCCTGGATGGGAGCTTTAAAATTTACAGAGCGTCGCAGTGAGGAGTCTTCAAGTGAGGCTTCTGGGCGCTGCAGAGAAACAGAACAGAAATGCATTACAAATTAATTACATATTAAAAAGTACCTTTTAGCAGCAAATAATACACTCATAAACCAAAGTTTATAATTTAGCCATTAAGAGATTTTCAACTACATAAAGATAATAATAATCACAAAACGTTAAACACATTTGGAGTTCAAAGTTATCATTTTAGTTACCACAGCGGGTAGCTCCATGCTTAATTTGATACAGCTGTTTACCCATCAGCATCAAATGTGTCTCCTCCTTGGATCAAACCAGGGAACTTGCAAATGTGTAAACTATACAACTATGAAGCCACTAATTATTTGCTGCAAAACGTCCTCAAATGAAAAAAACAAAACGATGTAATGAAGATACAGTCGCTGACATGCACTTTATTGCTGCGTATACTGAGAGAGCTCCATCAAGCTCACCAGGATTGAAATCCACTGTTGTTGAACAAACGTCAGTGGTGTGGTAGCAACAGAAATCTAACATATACAAGGCAGAAAAAAAGCAGTAATGATAACGCATTACTGGCTCTACATTAACAAAACTAAGACAAACTCAGCAGGTATAAAAGAAAAGAAAAGAACAAAAGACAAAAATGCAGGAAAAATGAAATGTTAATGTCATTAAATACTTTGTTACCAATTTATGTTGCATGTGAATATTCACCTTCCCGTCCATGAGTGCATTAAAAAAATAAGAACAACATTAGTCTCTGTTAAAAACCACTGCTGTGTGTCTAATTTGGTTGGATGAATATTAGGGCTGCCACGATTAGTCGACTAGTCACGATTACGTCGACTATCAAAATCGTTGACGATTAATTTAATAGTCGACGCGTCTTTTGAAGCTTTGTAAGACCCCAAAAGACGCAGGAATAAGTAGCAGGATTTAAGAGTGTAATAACGGACTGAAACAGAAGATGGCAGCACTGCATGTACAAGGATGCCAGTTGCCGTTAAACCCAGAAGAAGAAGAAACTGTGTCCCAGAATTCATAGCGCGGCCCAGCTCAGTTTCCAACAATGGCGGCAGCTAGTTAGTTTTAATATTACTCTTATTATTCTTTCTGGGTCACAAAATAAACGTTTACCATATTTTCAGGCGAGAATGTAGCTGTGTAAACCTCAAATATCTGCTCAGTTTATCAAGACACCGCATATTTTCAAAAGCGCTCCGACGTTTTCGGAGACGTCTGTTACCCGCTAGCTCGATAGCTAGCCGGGGGCAAGGCTCACTAGAGCCCTGAGAACACCAGACTCCCGGCAAATCGTTTTCAAACCCACCGCCGTCTTTTGCTACTCAGGTTAAACATGACATATGAGTCACTTTGATAACTTAAAAATGTTATTGTTTGGCTTTTTTCAGTATTTTATTTGTTCCTGAGTAAATCGGTTTGGCTGAGATTAAAGTTATAGTTTTTACACAGCTGAGTAAAGTCAAGCAGACAGCTGATTATCAGAAGTGTGAGATGCTCGAGAATATACTGCGGTGAGTTTATTAAACTCCACCGAAACAATCTACAAATTTCATTAAAATTTAATAAACTATCATCTTCTCTTTATTTTTAGTTAGCACATACCTGAAACACTTAAAGCTGTAAGCTAATGAT
This sequence comes from Aulonocara sp. 'chitande type north' Nkhata Bay, assembly GCF_057382095.1. NCBI lineage: Eukaryota > Metazoa > Chordata > Actinopteri > Cichliformes > Cichlidae > Aulonocara > Aulonocara sp. 'chitande type north' Nkhata Bay. The sequence continues at coordinate 1,687,001 of NC_141365.1, forward strand.
ATATAAGAGTAGATGCATGCTGGTGCAATAAGCTGCAGGTTTTACATTCAATGGATGCATGATCTGATTAGTTGACTAATCGCAAAAATAATCGGTGACTAGTCGACTATCAAAATACTCATTTGTGGCAGCCCTAATGAATATAAACAAAAATCTAAAAAAAAAAAAAAAAAAAAAAAAGGGGGGGGGCTCACCTCATCGACAGGCTGCACGTCTGGGAGCTCAGGTCTGAGCAGTGCAACATCTCTGTCTGGTTGATCTTGAGAAAGGTTCTCATTCCCTTTTGAAGTTTTATTCTTCGACTCAGACGAATCTGACCGAGCAGCTTTTGGCTCCGATTTGGCTTTGTTTTCACCAACGCTGTTATCCTTTGCTGCTGGTGGCCGTTCTTCTGCTCCCCGCTGGTTTTCTGAATCTGGCTCAACAGACGGATTCTGGTCTGCCTCAGGAACTTCCTTGGCCCGCTCAGCGTCCGGCTCATCCTCAGCAGTTCCTAGAGTCTCGACCCACTGCCTGTTGGGTCTCCTCTGATGCAAGTCATTCCTGTTTAATCTGGCTTCATCAGCTCTGTACCTTAGGGCATGTTGCTGTTGAGGTGCATCCCCTCCTGCAAAATGATTGCAGTCCTCAATCCTGAGGCGAGGTTGAGCTTGCGGTTGTTCCAGCTCTGGTGGTGGTGGATCCCTTCGAGGGCGGCGTAGAGGTGCCATGATGCCATGCTGGAAGGCTGCTTGCACACTTCCATACATGAACACCTGTAGAAGAGTCAAACATATATTTATTTATACAAAGCAAAGACATACAATGTATTGCTTTATTAATGCAAATAATGCTGTGTATACAACGAAAGCTCCATAATGTGAATTAATGTGAAAAAGGGGACAATTTGTACCACAACGGCGATCACGATAGTGAGCAGGACTGGGATCTGCAGGGTAACTGGTAGATCTTTGAGGAGCGCTCGAAGAAATTCACTGATTCCCTGTCCGAAGTGCTTCAGTGGCTCTGTGATGAAGGTCGTAATGGTAACAGAGATTGCCTAAAAAGAGAAGGATGTCTAGGTCATAACAAAGTCCAAGCGCATACCAAGGAACACAGTTTGGCATGGTAAAAATATATAGCAGTTAGAACAAGGTAGACTGGTTGCTGGGTAAAATCGGTGTAAAGAAGGTGCTGTACCAAAATCCTCCTGGTGACAACTTTGGTTTTTGCCACAGTGGCTGTTTTTTTTCACGTTTTGTCTGCAACAACTTGCCAACTAATAGCCGAGCAGTTGCACAACTTGAAAAAGTGTGACACAAACTGGACATGGAAGCAAAGTTGTGCTTCAGTGCTGCAGCCAAGATGTTTCAAAATGCAATTTCAAAATTTGTACTTTTTACTTCACAACTGGAGGTTGTCGTATGGTCGTGGGCAGTGTGTGACTGGCAACTTGCTCGCTCACTTCTACGCTGTCAACATATTTGTCACATGTCCAAAATGGCAGCCAAATTAAAACCATGTGTTTAGTGGTGATGTGTCCGCAAAACCTCAATAACCCTTAACAGACATTCCAAAGAGTGGCCTACCTTGGTTGGAGGTACCAACAGGATGGGATTAACCATGAGAACTTCATAGTATCTCTTACAAGGGTCATCTTGAAGAGTCCAGGTGCTTCTAAACCACTCTGCAGGATACCAAATACAGGTCCAAGCTTAGGCAGACGTTATGAGCCAAATACGCTTAATATATGCAAAACAGCAATGCTGGAGTCTAAAACTGTTAAAGCAGCTGAGACTTCAGAGTTTGCACAATGACTCCACAAGGACTTAAATTCCTCTCCATCTCATGGCTGTGCAGTGAAACGTATTTCAAAATGATATTTAATACGCTCTAAAAAGGAATGTTTTTCTCAGCCAGTTAATATTTTAGATGCACGAGGTTTTCACAGAATGCCGTGACTGTTCGTGCTTGGTGATTGCATACCTTTCAAACTGTCACTCCAGTCAATTTTCTTCACCCCAGTGCATTTTGCATTAAAGCCTTCCATCTTCACTATATTATTTTGATGCTCAGCAAAGGCAATCTGAACAAAATATACATATTTATTAAAAACATTGTATTTTACAATCAAAGCACTGAAATACAGCTAAACTGAAACCACTGAAAGCTGCAGGAGCTCCTATTTACCTTGTACAGGTAGAACCAGTTCCAGATAATACTAACGAAGAAGCAGACGGCAAACAGTCGTCGGAACTGCACAAACCAGGAGATCGTTGTCCACAGTTCGGTGCTGATAATGGCTACTATAATCAGGACAAATGACCCGATCTGGAGGAGAGAGCAGAGTACAGTTTGAGTGGTTACAGAAAATAGAAACCATTAAAGCACAGTAGAAGCATTAAGAAGAGTCAGAATAGAAGGAAGCCAGAGGTAAAAGCTACTAAAAACTTACTTTTAATACTGTGTCCAGCTCCACCCCAAAGGTGTCTTCAAATCGCCACTTCCAGGCCTCATAATCATGCGGTTTAAGGTCCACGAGTATCTGACTGATGGCGTTGTCCAGAGCGCCTGTTCTCCATCTGTCTTCACCCTCCAGAAGTGTCTGGATCTCTGTCATGGCTTGTTTGGACAGTTTGACTTTGGCATCAAAAAAGACATCTGTGGAGTCACTGGGCTGGGGAGAAATTAGAGCAAGTGTCTTAAAATTGCAATATTTATGACACTTGGCCAATTATTGAACCAGAGAAAAATTATGGCACAATATGTTCAACTAAAATCTCATAATTCACCATAAAACATGAGATGACCACCTACCACACCCACTCTTTGTATTTCCTTCAACAGTCTGCTCAGAAATCGCTTGAACACTGGACTGCATGTTGGCTGTTGTGAGATGAGCTTGATCGTCTTCTTTTGATCTTCATTCTGAATGAAGGAAGGTGGTGTAACGATATGAAGGATATCTTCTTGGCACACTTCGCCATAATTTAAACATCTCAGCCTACCCGAGTCTTGTTGCTGACCCACTAATGGCTGTTCTAAAAGTAGTAACAAAAGTCAAATCATGTATAATTGGTTTCTTGTACATTCAGTGATGATCTCAAGCCAATAGAGCACCTTTGGGATGTGGTGGAACTGAAATGTTTGCAGAACCTTGTTGAACATAAGACAGCTCTGAATGCAAAAGAGGCTCCAACACAGGACTAACAAGGTGTACCTAAGAAAACATGCACAGCGAGTGCACATGTATACATAAAATGTGATTGAATGTGATAGGCTAACTATGTGTTGACACCATAGTAACAGCCTGACTTTTACTATGGTAATGTCCTGATACTCTTGATGGTCCAGTATCTGTAAGTCTGACTCTAGTTAATAGAAAGTGAGAGGCTTAGAGTGCTGCTAGTCCTATCCCTGATCCTCAGATCATACTTTACTTTCTTTTTAGAGGCTACATTTCAAAAGTCCCTTAGAAAAAAACTTTCCAGACTCCTTAAACCTTCCACACAATTCTGTTTAAAAAGGTACATGAAATTGTTTTCTAAGCTTGAACGCAGAGCTTGACTCAGGAGTGTAAAACGTGTCAACAATTGTGCTAACAATGAGAAGAAAGTAATAAGCCTGGAGCCTAAATACTGTTAGACAAATTGGAAATTGTTTTTCAGTTCTACACCTTCAATTAACTCATTCAATTTGAATGGGGGAAAACTTATATTTTGAAAATATGAATATGCATTGTGCCTGATTTATTATTCAAAACACCAACCTGTTTCTGTAAGTCCTCCACTTGCTCTTTGCAGGACGTCAGCTCGGTCTGGCTAGGGTCCTGATTGTACTCTCTTCTTTTAGTGCCCACGTTGTCATAGCTTGCTGGCTGCGATGCAAATACACACTCTTAATGTCAGAGCTGGACAACACAACGTCTTCACAGTGATCAGAACCGTGTCAAATGTAGCTGGGTCAGAGTAAACAATCTCCCAACCTCAGTAGGCTTCCTCATCGTTTTGGTGCTAGCATCGTAGTTGAGCATATCGTAAGGGTCGAGCCACTCGTTGTCCTCCTGCTGGCCCACGGCAGTGAGCGACAGGCTCCACAACAAAGCAATAAAGAACATCCTGGCCGGGAGAAGACAGGCTCCGAACCAGAGTTAGATCCTTGACAGTGAAAGCAAGCACAGGTGTGCACAACTTTAGCTAGCAACGTTAGCTAAGTTTAAAGCTAATTTTTAAAGCAACTTTAGACTCACTGAATAAAACGTGACGTTTAAGGTAATATGACAGGTTGAGGCGTGGGTCACATATTAAAACTAAACCGTCTATACTGAACAAAACAACATAACAGACCTTTCCGCAAAAGGAACCGCTTTACTGTACAACCGCGTGACGCAATTTAAGTTTGAAGGCTCATGGGTAATGTAGTTTTGGGAAGAAAAAAAAAGTCCATTTTGGTAAAGCCGTAGTATTGATATTAAAAATCAGCTCAACCACACATGCAACTTCATAAGTAAACATACAGGAGCATTTTTTACAATTACACAAACTGAAATACAAATAAAGTATCAGGTACTAGAAATCCTAATAAGTGCTTGAGCAGATTTGCTTTCTTACACTTGCATTGATGCACACAATTTGGTAATAGAAATTTTAAAAATGTAGTTTATTTATTTAGGTCACAGCAGCGTTAGTGTTTCTCCAGCATGACCGAGGACACTGAGCAGATGTTTCTGTGCAGGTCAGACTTCAGGAAGTACTCGTGCCTTTTTGAAATAGAAAAGACGTCATTCATCAGGTTGAGTTCGCTTCCTGCTTGGCCTGTGCAGTCTAAGACAGATGTTTTTGCACTTTTATAGCTGTGGCTGCATTAGACAAAGGATGAAATGGTTTTTTTGTAAAATGCTTGAACAACCAATCTGAACAAAAACTTTATTGCAAAGATTGGAATTTACACGAGACAAACATTTATCAATAAACTTTTACTGCATTTTACAGTTAAGCTGTTCAGTGAATCCTCTTCCTTCCAGGGGGTTCAAGGCAAATCAGCTACATCTTCACAGAGACGTATACATAAAACCTGGATGTCATATCTCCCAGACATGTCTGAGGTCTCCAGGGCTTTAAGAAATCCAGCAAAGGTTCCAAAACAGAGACTCATGTTTATTTTGTCTGTGATACAGGAGCCAAAACTGAACCATCGTAGTTCACCAAGCTCCACAAATGCTCAGTTATAACACGAGTCCAGGGAGTTGAATAATAATAACGACAAGCAGAAACTCAAATGCATTTTCATTTTCGCCCTTTACCACTCTTCACCCCTCCTTTGCCACCCTTAGCCTGTCGTCCCTTTCCGCGCTTTCCTTTGCCTCCTTTAGCACGTTGTTCTTTTCTCTGCATTCCCCGCAAATCTTTCTTCATGCGCCCGTCCACCACCTTGAAGACTCCTTTGACACCAGGAGGCCGTCTCACCTTCTTCCCAGCACCCTTTTTGCTCACAACGTATGTTACTTCTCTCTTTTCTTTCCCCAAGCCGGCTTTCTTGTATATACTGAAAGAAACACAAACAGTATTGAAATTTTCTCCTGGGTAAAACAGCCAGTTAGTTTTGTCTTCACAGCCCCACAGATGTGACAACATACCTCTTCAGCTGAGCCATCTTCTCCCTCTCAGAGATGTCCACTGTGTTGACAACCGCTTCTGCTTTCTTCTTGGCCTGCTCCATTTTTTTCAACGTCTTGAAAAGAAACAGCGGAATTAATACATTCGGAAACACACCGATTACTTCGAAAAGCTCCTCGGGCTACAAGTGTTTTACCCTTCTCTTCTTCCTGGCCTTGGCCTCAGCAACTCGTTTGATTGGCCGAGCATTGATCTCCTTCCATTTTTGTTTGTATTCCTCCACCATCTCCTTGGTGACCGGCACCGGCCTCTTCCGGTGTTTCCGTTCATCATCGAGGAACCACTCCGGTACTTCCCACGGCTCGTCAGAGGTGGCGAACCTGAAACGGCATACACAAGGTGTTATTCGTGATCTTCACTTATTCCAGCAGGTTTAAGCCTTATTTGTCGAAAACAAATGTTAACCCGAGTATACGCATCGTTAGATGCAATCAGCAATCTGAAAGGCAGATTCTTTTCCATTAGTACCTATTGGGATTGACTCAGCAAAGTTTTAGGTCATAGTACCTGGTACCACTGCTCGACTGGGGTTCCAAGCAATCCGAGCAGATACTAAAATGTGACGCCGTCAGAGTGCGTGCCACCGATTAGCTGGTCAGTGGCGTCACTCGATGAGTCGCAAGAGCGTCTCCTTCCAAAAAATCAAAACTGCCCTTTTTGAAACCCGAAATGGCTACAAAACCCCCCCAAAAAAACAACGCCATGGTCTTAGAGTCTGCCGAAAAGCCACAGATGGAGCACCAGGTATTAGGGCTGTGCCATTTGACCAAAATCTCCATATACCAATTTCTCATCCCGACAACGATATAAATCACAAAACGGTGCATTTTCTGTAAATTCTGTGAATCTCGGGCAACTCGACCTGCGTGAAGTGTGGGCGTCGTGCACCTGGAGTCGAGTGTTTTAACCGATACATAAAACTGCATTTTTTTAGACATAAGTTGTAACGGCCGCCATTTTCTTCTTGAGTATTTATTACATGGCGTGCTGCAGGGAAAAGCCATGTTCTAACGTTTGAGCCCAAGGTTTATTTTGACCACCTGACGGCTCTTTTCTTCTCATCCATAAACCCTCTCCACACTCCTTCACGTGATTCTTGCGTAGGTGGTAGAAGAGAAAAACAAGATACTGCCGTATACGGGTTTTTTGTGACACCACGAAACAAACGATAGCGCGTAACATGAAGCGACAGATATTTTCCTGTCAACATCCGACATATTTCATCATATAGAACAGCCCTCCCAGGTGCATCAACACTTTGACATCCACCTTTGTTATAGCGTTCGTGTTGTATACTAATAAGGTCACAGAACGCTCAGCAGCATTAATAATAATAATAATAATACATTTTATTTGAAAGTGCCTTTCAAAACACTCAAGGTCACTGTACATAGTAGAATAAAAGCAACATAAAAGCAAGAAGTTTACAGAATCATAAAAGCATAAGACATAAACAAATAAAATAGCAGAGTGGAGAGGTTATGTGGGATAAGCTATTTTGTACAAGTGGGTTTTGAGTTTGGACTTAAAGAGAGAGAAGGAAGAGATGTTTCTTAAATCAGGAGGTCGGGAATTCCAGAGTCGTGGAGCAGAGCAGCTGAAAGCCCTGCTCCCCATGGTGGCAAGACGGGGGGGAAGGGACGGAGAGTGAAAGGGAAGAAGAAGATCTGAGACAACGAGATGGGGCGATGATCTTGACCAGGTCAGAGAGATATGGAGGAGAGAGATGATGAATAGCCTTAAATGTGTACAAGAGTATTTTGAAATTGATGCGATATTTGACCGGGAGCCAATGAAGCTGCTGCAGGACAGGAGTGATGTGGTGGACAGAAGGGGTCCTGGAGATGATACGGGCAGCAGAGTTCATCGCTATGATGACAACCACGGACATTTGCTAGTTCTGGATTGTAATGGAAAAAGATCCAAAGCACACACACCTGTGGAAGGAGCTGTCCACCAGGTCCCTTGCCCTCTTCTTAGATGTAGCGATCTGAGTGCCGAGTGCCAGGCCTTCTGGACTCAGGATTCTAGCTTTCTTACCTAAAGAAACAGTCAGTCATCCAGAGTTACACACACACAGGCTAAAAACAGAATATAAGCTCTAAAGCATGAGATAGGACATAGACATATCAAATATTGCTGAGATGCAATGGTGCATGTTATTTAACTTAAGAGCACTTTTATTGGAAACCATGCGGGTTATTCAAATGAGTTTTCAACCCAGCTGTGGCAGCAGCAGTGCAATACTTCAGGTTACAAAAGAGTTTAGAGGTGCAACACCAAAATGGATGGGTGCCAGCACGCAGCACCATGCAACAGGGGGCGCTCACCAAGCATGAAAACTGACTGACTCTTCCTGAAGATGGCAGACTAAAGGTTCACCACTGAGTGCAAAGATGCACTGAGGAAGAGTTTCAGCACTCGAAAACTGACAAGCAAACAATTTAGAAGATCGGAGAATTATGTGCTGCCTGGCAAAAGCATAGTTTCTTTGTAGGGCTTCAAACGTAGGGCTTAAGATGAGCTCTGTCAATTGTTCTGGAGCCCAAATGTGCATAAATAAAGAAATGTCTATATGCGACATTTAGATGATGACGAGAAGTGTTTGGGGATGCTGACGACCTCACTGTCATACTCACTGGTACTTTCGACAGGAACAACCTGGAAGTCGTCGTCATCATCGACCTCTCCTGATACTCCACCAGCCCCCCGGGCCTGCTTCATTCTGGTAATCTCCCTAAAAGGAAACCGGTGAACATGTTACCTGTATATTAGCATTAATGTTAAGAACAGTTTTAAGAAATTGGAAATATTGCAGATTTCTTTTCAGTTACGCAATCAAACTAAGCTTATTAATTATGTAACACACTGGACTAAAGAGAGCCACACTTAATGTGCTTTTACGTTTCATCATCGCTGCTGTCATCCGAGTCACTGTCACTCTCCTCTGCAGCTTCCAGTGATGGTCCTGCCTTTTCCTCCTCTGGCAGAGCAGCTTCTTGCTGCTCCTCCTCCTCCTTTATGTCTTCCTCAGCTTTCCTCTTTTTGCCTTTTCCTAGAAGTAAGAATACATACAAGGATAGCTACTAGCCCCTCACAAACACAATTTCATTTAAAGCTGTGAAAAATAACATGTATGTGAACGTGTGAGTGTGAAGACATGAACACGAGGAGGAGAAACACTTCACACCTGACTGTTTAGTCCGGAGCCACTCGGTCTGTTTGAGCTCGCTCTCTGCGTCTCCTTCGAGGCCAATCTCAGAGAAGATGCCCTACGGGTACACAAAGCACGGTGAAAGATCAGAAATCAAGTAGGAAGCAGGTGCCACATCACACAGCGAACAGGTGCAGCAGAAGAATACCTGAGCTTTAGATGTTGTGTTACGAGTCAAACACATACCTTGCTGAACCACAGGTCGGCCTGACGCTCCATCTTCTCATCTTTTCCCTCTAGCTCCACCACCAAGCCACCATCCTGCTCTTCATCCTCCTCCTCCTCTTGGTTGGTAAACTTTACTCTGAAAACCACAGAAATGAATCGTGAACTTTGAGGTCTTCTAGAAAGGTTGGGCTTTCTTTCTGGTAAAATAAATAAATAAACAGACTTGAGCTTCCAGGGAAAAACAGTAAGCATCAAACTTGTGGAATGACAATAACAATTCTAGTAAATCAGTCTAGTTTGAGACCAACTCTGCTAAAAATAAATTTGTACTCACTGAACATGTATACTAGGGGTGGGTTTTAATAATCGATTCATCGATTAAAAGTGATTCTGGCTTGGATAACGTGATATCGATTCATTAAAATCCTGAATCGATTTTTTATATAAATGTATTTTGCCCAAAATTCCAGAATCTCAGGTGAAACGTCACAAATTTTGACAACCACCAAACATTTAAAACAGTAAATGAGAGCAGGAACACGGCTTCTGCACAAAGACGTAAACACAAAGCGTGGAGCCGCCAAAACATCAGAATCAGTGAGATGTCGCCTTTCTCACCAACGACACGGTCGGGGCTGAAAGCCGACAGCTCGCCGATTCTGATGTTTCGGCGGGTCCGCGCTTTGTGTTTACGTCCTTTTTGCGCTGATTCTAAAGCTGTTAGTTTTATCTCTCTCCAAACAATATTGACTGAACCAGCAGCAAAAGAAGATCCAAACTAAGCTTCACATAAAGATCGTCATGAATTCACTGACTTTTGCTGTTTTGCTTCCACCAGGATAAAATCACACTTCATGCACAGCTCTCTCTCTCTCTCTTTTTCTCAGTGTACTTCAAGAACAGTTTCCCGTCTATCCCCGAAATCTGTTTTCTGCATTATTCGCTTGCTTGTTACGCACAAGTCTACCGTTGTTCACAGGCTGTCGGCCGATGTTTTTTTTCCTTTTACTTACTTCCGAAAAGAAAACCTAATTTCTGCCGTTCAACAGGCTTCTGAACAAATTTAAACTTTTTAAAATTATACAAAATGCAAAACGCCGTGTCTGTAATAAAACCGCTGTAACTTCAGAGGTAATGTTCATGTGTTGATTAATGGTTTTCTTTCGTTTCTGATGTACTGCAGAATATTTTTATAAAATCCAGGCCAGGAAAATCACCTTCATGTTTTTCTGTTTTATCTTCAGCTACTTTGACACAAAGGCCTCTGCTGTGATGCTCACACCTTTGATAAAGTCTGGAAAGCGTCAGCTTCCTTTAGATACAAAAATATGTAAATGTACTGATCTGAATTATAATATTTCTGACTGTCAAAATTTCCCAGATTTAAATCGAATTGAATCGAATCGATTCAGGACCTTGTGAATCGGAATAGAATCGATTCTAGAAATCAGTGACGATACCCAGCCCTAATGTATACATGCTATTCAGTGCTTAACACCTTTCTAAAGAGAACTCCTACAGAGCCAGGCACCACATCACCAGTACCTCAGAGTGCTTTTGCTCTGAATGGCCTCTTACTTCTTTTTTGGCGCTTTCTTTTCCAGCTCCTTTTGTCGCCGTTCCACCTCTTCCAGATCCTCGTCATCCAAATCAGATGCCAGTGACATTTTATCTGCATCATCGCCATCTTCATCGGAGAGGTGAAAATCATCGTCTTCATCTACCAGAGTGTCCGCTGCCTTCATGTCCCCCTTTGATATGTCAACAAGCACCTGAGGGACCGAGAAATTAACATGAAGCCGCTTCTCAGTGATAAAGCTCGTGGGACTTGAACTCTGTGGGAATCAGCGGTATTCTGATCTTGAGTTTGGTGCTTTAGGGAAGCAGCGTGTGACGTTTACCTTTTTCTTCTTGATGGAGACGAGAGAGAACAAGGACGAGTCCTCGGTGGAGGCGATGGACACACCCGGTAGATCCATCTTCAGCTCCACTCTCTCTCTCTGCTTCCGCTGCTCCTTCAGCAGTTTCCTCTTCTTCCTGCCAAATCAGCAAGAGACAGTTTCTTGGTTTGCCCCTACAACTGCATCCGTGGCAAAAGCTAAGAGAGGTGAAACTAAAAGTAAAGTGTTGCTTCTCTTTAAGGCAAGATGCACCTATCAAGACAAAGTAGGAAAGATGAGGAATTAATGTCACCGAAAACACAAAAAACTAAAGCGGTTCATACCGTTTGAGCTCAGCCACCTCCTCAGCTTTCAGCTCTGCCAGCTTTTTCACCATTTCTTCCTCCTCGTTGTCCTCACCCTCCTCCTCTTCATCCTCCTTCTTCTTTCCTGCTTCTTCCTCTGAATTGCTCCCTTCTTCATCTGAGCTTAAGCTAAAAACAATGTAGAGATGATTTATGTGTGACACACTTTAACAAAGATTTAATATTTAAATTGCTTTTTCTTTTCTTTTTTTAAACCTGATCTCCTGGTCGAGCTGCTTAGCCTCGTCTTTCAGTTTCTTAGCTAGGTATCTCCTCAGCTTGGACCTCCAGTTCAGCAGCAGGCTGCAAACGTGAGAAAAGACATGCAAACACGGCCCGTGTTAACAACACTTCATGCTATCTGGGACTCAGCTCATCTATGTGTCAGTGGATCTCCAACTTCCTAACTGGCAGACCACAGGCAGTAAGGATGGGCGGACATGTCTCAGCCTCCACCACTCTCAGCACTGGAGCCCCCCAGGGGTGTGTTCTGAGCCCCCTGCTGTACTCTTTGTACACATATGACTGTGTGGCCACTACCAGCTCCACCACCATCATCAAGTTTGCTGACGACACCGTCGTGGTGGGCCTGATCTCTGATAACAACGAGACGGCCTACCTGAAGGAGATTAGGAATCTGGAGAACTGGTGCCAGAGGAACAACCTCCTTCTAAACGTCAGTAAGACAAAGGAGCTGATAGTGGACTTCAGCACTAAGCAGGAGAGGAACTACCAGACCCCCGTCATCAACGAGTGCCCAGTGGAGAGAGTGGACAGCTTCAAATACCTCGGAGTTCACATCACGCAGGACCTGTCATGGTCCTGTCACATCAACACCGTGGTGAAAAAGGCCCGTCAGCGTCTCTACCACCTCAGACGCTTGAGAGACTTCCAACTGCCCTCCAAGGTGCTCAGGAACTTTTACTCGTGCACCATAGAGAGCATCCTGGCGGGAAACATCTTAACCTGGTTCGGGAACAGCACCAAGCAGGACAGACGAGCTCTACAGAGGGTTGTGCGGTCAGCTGAGCGCACCATCCGCTCCGAGCTCCCTGACCTGCACTCAATCTACAGCAGGCGGTGCTGGACCAAGGCCAGGAAGATGGTGAAGGACCTCAGCCATCCCAACAACAGACTGTTCTCTCTGCTGAGGTCAGGAAAGCGATTCCGCTCCCTGAAGACCAACACAGAGAGACTGAGGAGGAGCTTCTTCCCGCAGGCGATACGGTCTCTCAATCACACCACCACACAGTACTGACCCACACATATGGTTCTTACACACACACTGGACTTTCTGGACTTTGGTTTTGCACAACACTGGTCACTATATTCTTCATTTCCGGTTAATACTTGTACAGCTGCTGTTATTGTGTATATATTTATTTATATTTCTTCATACATTCTTATATAGTTCTATATTGTGTATTGTGTATTTTGTTGTACAGTTATTTTATTTTCAACTTTAATTTATATATTTTATCTTATTCTTCCCAGTTAAATTTACCCTTCATTCTAATTTGTGTTGTACAGTTATTTCATTTTTAACCTTAATTTATATTTTATTCCTTCCTAGTTAAATTTACCCTTTTTAATTTTTCATATTTATTTCCTATCTTATTCATAGCCTTTTCCTTTTTTCTTTTCTTTAGGTCACGAGCAGTTGTCCAAGCATTTCACTACATATCGTACTGTGTATGACTGTGTACGTGACAAATAAAATTTGAATTTGAAATTTGCTACAACACGTTCGCACACCATCTGATGTATGTGATGTGCAAGCACAGTAAAGTAGCAGCAGCTTACTAAAGCACAAACGTGGCGAGTGAGAGATGGAAAAGCTCACCGGAGTTCTTTGCGGCCCAGGACTTTGATGTCACGACAACACTCCTTTATTTCATTGCTGGTTACTGAGTGAAACTCCAGATCAGGATTGTTGAAGGTGATCTGAATGAGACAGAGCAAGAAAAGCACGAGTTTTCTTCTTAGTTCTTATTCTTAACAGGACTGTCTCAAAGCCCCCCCCACACACACACACACAAACAAAAAAAGCTCACCTCACTGGCTTTTCCCAGAAAGTCGACTGGGTTCTCGGCTTTCAGAAAATCGGTCACCATGAAACTGTGGTAGAGCGTCAGATCTCCATCTGTATATCCCTCCGCCTGCAACAGAAGAAGAGCTGCTTCATCACTGATGGTTCATTTCTGGGCTCAAATGTGCCTTAAAGTAAGTCTTAAACCTTGTGACTGATAAATAAAACAGTGTTTAAAAGCCAAAAATTTCATAACAGGCAATCACAGCCAGATCTGACATGCTTATCGTGACCAAACACTTGTCAGTATACATGCCTTTGGCTTCTTTACAGGGATCAGCTCCTTCACAGTTTTGGCCTGCACCTCCACCTCTTTGAATGCATACTTGGGGTCAAAGAACTTGCTGTCGATTTTGTCCGGGGCAACAAAACCTGATGACGACGACAATGGGGGAGGTTTAGGTGAGGTTTAGTCAAGAACAAGGTCAAAATTAAGATCATTATTTATTGTCTTCAAAAAGCGAATGAAATAATAAAGGTTGTGCTAATGACACCGACCCTGACAGATGACAAAGATCTCAGCAGACTCATTCCTGGATGCCTGCGGTTTGGTGGCCTGCACCTTCTTGAAGAACTGCTGGAAGATCCAAAGCAGAGGCTGGTAGTCTTTGGAGCGAAACACCTTGGTGACAAAGGTGCCTCCTTTGGTAAGAAACTCACAGGCCAACTTCAGAGCCATGAGAGTCAGGTGAGCTGTGGGTGAAAAAGGGAGGATTTCAAAATTAGATTTAAATACCAAATACTGTGGAAAATGGACATGAACTAGTTTAGGCACAACAGAGACACAAAATCAAAGAGTGGAAAGGATGTATCAAAAAAGAACCCCTTACAATCCTCTTCAACCAAATTAAATCATTTTGGACATATTGTGCGAATGCTGTTTTACTGCAGTCTGATCTCTAGACGTTTTGTCTCGACTCACCTTGGGAAAAGGCATCGTGCTGCCAGTTAGCTCCCACATTTGGGGCTCCATCGTTTAACACAACATCCACTTTCCAAGTCTGAAGCTCCTTTCTGAGAGACTGTACAACGGAAAGAGTGTCTCATCAGTTAAAACCATGTCACAAACATAGCGTTGGCTGTCCACATCTGTACTGTTGAAATATCATCTCTGATTTTATGTTTTTTCAGTGATGTTGTGAACAGCAGCAGCTTTCTCACCTGTCTGCATTTCTCAGTGGTGATGTCTTCTTGAAGTGTCACCACGTTGGGGATGGGTTTAATGGGGACCAAGTCAACACCTGAGAAGAAGAAACCACTCATATGGGGAAGTATTGTCACACGCGTTACAGCTGCTTTAGAAGCATAACAGAAACAGAGCCATTTATCATTGGAGAAATTTGCACTCACCGATTATCAGACTTGAAACAGGCATAAACTTAGACGCTACCTGCAACCTGGAAAAGGAGATTTTGAATTCAACTTTGATTATTTTGCATAGTACAAATCACTCATTTATCCGTTTTCGCTTCCGTCATGACGTATTGTACCGTAATGTCATTTCTGTAAGGCTCGTGCATTTTATCTTGTAATCACAGCAAAAGAAAGTCTGTGATTATAGTGAACCAGAGTCGTGCTCACCAGAGAGGAGGTCGAGGTTGGTCACACACGGTCCTAAGTTAATGCAACTTTACACAAACTGCAACTGTACAATCACCAGTCAGCTCCTCTTCCCTGACTTTCACCCCCTACTTTCTCCCCTCTCCCCCATACTGTCATTATATTAATGCTGCTATCCTGTATATATCGTACTTACTATTGTTTGAGTACTTGCGATTATTTTATTGCACTTTTTATATTTTACATTTATATTTATTATTTATCTTGCACCAAGGGAGTGGCACTCCAATTTCGTTGTACTCTGTACAATGACAATAAAGGCTATTCTATTCTAACACTTCTGTCAACGTGGTCGCTGTTTTCTCTTCTCTCTGTCCCTGACTCAGCTGCCACTTGTTATAACAAAGACCTTTGGTGATCGTTCAAATGTGACAGAAGCGAATGACCAAAGACTGCAAAGTGGTCAACTGGCCAGCTTCCCCCCCGAGGGGTTACTTCTTTTCCTTTTGTTACCACACACGACGGCATGTCTGGTGACGGGATGCTTACCACCCTCCAGGTGCAGCGCACAGATCCACCAGAGCTCGGGCTTTCTGCAGAAACTGGAACTTACGGTTAAGCTGGATCAGTTTGAAGGAGGAACGAGAGCGATAACCTAAAAATTACACAAAAGAGGAGATTTAAAAGATTGCCAGCAGTCTGCAACCCACACTTGATATCGATCGGAGCTTTAGCCTGCTAATGCTAATATCACGACAGTCTCGAGCTCGTGTTGTTTTCCGGTACTCTACCTGTTTCTTTGGCCAGGTGGTAGAATTTATCTTTCCGGGTCTTTCCGACCTTAAGTTTCTTCCCCATATTTGCTGCTTTACTTTTACGCCGGACCTTAACACACAGATATGTCACACACTCAAAACACCCCTCTGCCTATGAAAACAGCACGTGTACACGTGCCGGCGCAGGACTACGACGTCACACTTCTTCTTCTTCTTCGGATTTGTTTGTTAGTTTCGCGCATGTTTCGCCACCTGCTGTTAACAACACATTACTACGATATCTTAAATAAAATGCATTATTATTATTATTATTATTATTATTATTATTAATGCCGTTGCTGCTATAAATATATCCAGTTATATGGACAAGATTAGTACTAGACACACAAAAATAGCTCATGTTTATGAATTGCTATTGAGGGAGAAGGACTGTTCTTGTCATGCATACAGGCGATCGTGGCTCAAGAGTTGGGAGTTCGTCTTGCAATCAGAAGGTTGCCGGTTCGAGCCCCGACTCCGACAGTCTCGGTCGGTGTGTCCTTGGGCAAGACACTTCATCTGTTGCCCACTGGTGGTGGTCAAAGGGCGCCAGTGTCCGGCAGCCTCACCTCTGTCAGTGAGCCCCAGGGCAGCTGTGGCTACAATGTAGCTGCCATCACCTGTGGGTGGATGACTGGATGTAGTGTAAAGCACTTTGGGGTCCTTAGGGACTAAGTAAAGTGCTATACAAATACAGGCCATTTACCATGGCAGTCTGAGCAACGTAAAATAAGACTGTAATTAATTCATTCAACAACTCTCCATTACCCATTAATTGCTTTCATCTAATGGCATCAAAAATTAATTAAGTGAAAATAACACACCATGCGTGGTTTGCTGAAATTACAGAAAACAGGGATCCACAGTATTTACTCTGGCCTATACTGGTGTCCGGCGTGCTTATAGTTTTTCAGTTACAAAGGTGATGATACATTTCTGTCCATCCATCTCTTTAGGAGCTAATCCCAGCTGCTATAGGGCAAGGAGCGGGGTACACCCTGGACAGGTCACCCATCTGTCGCAAAGAGACAGACAACTATTCACACCTACAGGCAATTTAGATTCACCAACCTAACCCCATCAAACTATGATTAATGCTCCATGGGTTAAAAAAAATTTTGGTCAAATAATTCACAACTCCTGCCTACAACAAAGACTGGATCAACAAACAACTGCGGCCATATTGTAATAGTATATGGGGTCTGTTAATAAACATAACATCATTTTTTAAATCTTTATCAATGTTTATTTTGTTATTTTTTATCACAGCCAAATGAATTTAGGGAAAACACTTTAGTGAAGACTACAGCTGTCAGAAAGGCCTGTTTCTGGACCGTGTGTTGATCAGTCCCAGGACAGAGAAGGCACTGGCTGCTGCCGTCACCAAACTGATGGCCCCAATGGCTCGTGAAGCCTGTGGAGACAAGAAGGAGGGGCAGGGCGTGGACTGCAAGTTAGAATAGGAGCAGCAGAGGCTGATTGATTTTATTGCATATTTACAATACAGCATGATTCCAAACTTAACAAGACTAACTCATTAGTCTGTAACTCAGATTTGTCTAACTTATAAGAGGAAGCAGGCAACAACACATTCATTTACAGTAAACCTTTTTTTCCCGTAAACTCTTTTGAGCTGATTATTTAATTCAAAGCTGATT
Source organism: Aulonocara sp. 'chitande type north' Nkhata Bay (assembly GCF_057382095.1). NCBI lineage: Eukaryota > Metazoa > Chordata > Actinopteri > Cichliformes > Cichlidae > Aulonocara > Aulonocara sp. 'chitande type north' Nkhata Bay. The sequence continues at coordinate 1,704,404 of NC_141365.1, forward strand.
TGTTGTGTAAAGATTAAGGCTTTGGCAGGATGTATTTGGCTCTTAAACATAGCTTTAAAGTAGATTTGGATGTCGTTGTTTTCAATACAGAACATGGTCATAATTAAAGCAATTATAAGATAATATGTGGGTGAAAAATAGAATTATGAATTATATTTTGGGACAAAGTATCATGTTTTCATTTTAGTGGTATAGTAGAGCCCTAGGATGGATAAATCCCTGATGTTAAGGTTCACTCTGATTTGCCACTTTGGTCAATGTTTTTAAATGTCTGACAATGTGAGACTATGACAGGGACAATGTTTTGGATTTATTAGTCGCTTTTAGTGACAGAAGCAGAACAAACAGTGAGAGACCTGCTCAGACACCCCCTCCCCGTAACGAAGAAGGGTAACGAAGTGCTCGCAGTTGCTCCCCAGCAAGTCATAAGAGACCTCCTGGCCAATGAGGACTTGTGCCCGCTGGATGATTTCACAGACAGGGAGGGGTGTGTGGTTGTGGTCATACTTGTTGTTGACACGGTAGGAATCACTTCCCACTACCTCCTTCAGTAGCTGCATGCGTACCACTGCCTTCCTGCTGAAGACAGACTTCACACTGGACATGGCGGCTGCCTGGCTCTCATCTGTGGGAAAGGAGGAGATGATTTAAATTGTCAAAGGGAAGAGAAGAAAGACTCTTCTGTAGGCTAAGGCTAATGACGCCAGACTTAAAGACCAGATATAAACACATTAGCACAATGAAGCTGGAGAATGAATGCTAACCTTTTTTCCACTCGATAAAAGTTAACGTGAGGGTTCCCGATGTTTAGAGACAAATGCAATCACAGGATGCTGTAAATGGACCAAACTTCAGTCAAGAGAACAACTGAGCTGTACGTTTTCATTTTTTTTTTTAAATCTCTCAGTCAGAACATACTCTATCATGTTTAGGTGGAAACTAGCGAGCTAACCTCCTGCTAACTTCAAACTCAGTTAAATTTCATAACTTCTGTTTTCATGGATGCCTGGATGTTAAACTGAATTGTTACACCTGGTAAAGCAGCAACGCTGATCATTTTATTAAGATGAAAGAATTTAGACAGTTTGTAACGCTCAGTTATACCGCAGTGTTCATTTGACTTTGGGACCTGAAGCGGAGTTTGGACCCAGAAACAGCTAATGCCATCAGACTAAAAGACCGGATAGAAATGGGGACGTTTTCAAGTATGAAACAGGGGGAGGGGATGCCAACATCTGCAGATAACAGGGGCCACACGCTTGTCAAAAAAGGGTAAAAACAAGTTTTGGTTAAAAGGGGGTGAAAATTGTGATATGTTATCCCAGCCCGTTTCACAGTGAATGCAGTTCACTATGAAAAAGGACATTTTTACAGGACTCTGGGTGTATTTGTGAAAAAGTAAGAACATCCTCTCTCTTTCCCTGGAAAATGCACATAATCATCAAAAAGTGTGAGCACCTCTATAAAGTTTCTGCAGTTTGCTGGCCTGGAGCATTCAGACGTGTGTAAACACGATCCTACAATATTCCCAGGAGTGCACATCATAGCCCCACGATGACCCAAGAGCTACATCTCAGACTAAAGGCTTCAGTTGGCATGTTGAATGTTAAAATTCATGACAGCTAGAAAAATACTGAACCAGTATGAATAGTTTGCCAAGATAAAGCCTCTTTTCTCTAAAAATGAGCACGACAGGAGAGTTTAGGTTTGCAAAGCTGCATCTGGAACAATGGCCCTCACTTACTAACAGTGCATACACAAAAATGTGTGCATGATTTATGGATACAAACATTTCATGCACAAATCAGTGATTTATCAGTATTTTCATACCTGAATTTGTTTACATGTTACATGTTACTAGTCACTGCACAGTGGCGTCAGAGTGGGTATTTCAGTTTAACAGGTCAACGAAGTTGTATTGTATTAATTTTTAACCTCCTTTCACTCTTCCTTCAATTATTTGATAAACGACATCTCAGGAGTTATGAAGTGCCCAGACCTTAGTGAAATAAACAAAGCTAAAATTAATTTGAATTCAAATCAATTCAATTCAATAAAACTTTATTGATCCTGAAGGTTGACCCCGAAAGAAATTGGGTTAAGGCTGCCGACCTTTGCCAGCGCCATCTTACCCTCCGACCATACATACATTAGACAAACATCACATGGGGAAGACAGGTCAGAGAGGTATAACAATGGAAAATGCACAACATGAGGAAAGACAAGGAGAAAAAATAACTCCCCCCAGACTGAGCTCCAACAGGAAGATCAGTTTGAGAACAGAAAAAAACACCTCAGCACATAAATCATCACATCTCACAACATAAAGACATGAGCTTCGAAGGCGTTTGGAGGGGGTGGGGGGTGAGTGTAGGTCTGTGTCAGTGTACATGCGTGTGTGTGCGTTTTCCATGTTCAACCGAGAGAAAGTGTCCCTTCACCCGGTTATGCAAAAGTCAACAATCTTCGATCAGCGCGGATGGCCTTGAAGGAAGGTTGTTGTTCCAGTCAGCTTCAACCTTGGCAGGCCTTCAGCTGGTGCCAGTGGGATGGCCGTATGAGTGAAGATGGTGAATGTTTAGGTTTAGTGAGAACAACTGCATCCAATTTTACAATTGGTCTAATGTCCGTCACTGGTCACCAATTCTCTCAATTCCCGTTGTTCTTCTCCAAGATCGTATCCATATTGAGTTCAAAACACAGTCTGAGTACTCACAGCCCTGCCCATCGTCTATCATGCCGGCCAGCCTTGTGGGATTTTGAACAGCTGTAGCCGCTTCTTGTACTTCGATAAGCCAGGTCTGAGCCAGCTCCAATCAGCCAGAACTCTGTTATCGTGGTTCCGAATTGGTAGATGTCGTTCATTGTCCTCCATCGAGAGTGTCGCCAGACAAACGATGCAACCGACCATCGAGTATCCGGCAGCAAATGTCTCCGCAGGACAATCGGGCTCTCCCAAGCCCAGGAAGGTGTCAATTCCGCTACGGGACCAGTTGATCAAATCCATAATTCTTTCGGTTTTAGAGAAGAAGACTGAGAAACTCTTTGAGGGTTAGAAAGCGAGACTATACAAAAGACATGAGAAGCCAAGCAGGAAAGATAAGGGAGAGGGAGAAGAATGCGACCGCCTCCGTCAAGAGCCAAGAGAGAACTATTCTCTAATTTAATTAAGCATCAGGATGTAGTTTGTAATGTGAGCCTTTTAACCTCAGTCTAAAACATGACAGGTTTATGTCAGATTTGTGAGGATAGCCGCAAGTTTTACGTTAGAAACTCTTTTACTGACCAACAGGAGTTAAGTTGATGATGTAACCATCTCCCAGGTAGAGAGCCCAATGCTGATAGGCTGGTCTGAAAATCTCAATGAGGTCACCAGGCTGGGGGTCACCGGAGAGGGCAGGAAGGTCCAGCTCATTAGAGGCCATCTACACAGAGAGCCACAGAGAGACATACATGCTTAAAAGGACATTTAAATAACAAAAATAACAGAAATATTTAGTTGATAGAATATTTGTCATTTTAGAAAATGTGAAATCTGTAACACACTTGCAAAATGTGAAGCCTTTCTCACTAGATTTGAGAAATCTTATCGCTGCTACATGCTTACAGATTATATAATTATTATTGATAAGGAAAACTGCTGCTAGAGTGACCGCTCACTCATATGTGTATCCCTCTCTGCTGTCATTCAATCCCCAAAACACACATGGCTAATGCACATTATCCAGCAAACTTACATTAGAGTTTTGTAGTTGTTTATCCATCCCACATCATGCTTCCACAAATTCTAAGAAGAGAGGAAGAACAGAGAGAAAATCCTTTCAATTCAGCTGATAAATACAAACTGCTTTTGCACCAATAGATGGAGAAATTCCACTTTCCTTTCCTAGTCTGATAAGATTCGAAAGGGAAAATAACAAAATTCCCAGAGCAAGAAAATGCTAGATAAAACACAATGTAAAGGTCACCCATACATACACGCACGCACAATACACACCAGCTCGCACAGACAATACGCACATGAGCTCTTGTTTCACCTGTGCTGCCACAATAGCAGCAGCACAAAAGGGAAGCTGACAGAAAATAGTTTGAGCACAGGTTATTTCACACAGGAAAAAAATATTTCACCTGTCATTTCATGTCTTTAATTCCCTCTCTCTCTTATTTTTCTTTCCTGGACGATAATGATTACAGTGTGAATATTTCCCAAGGTCAGAGTTTAATGTTGAATAAAATTTCACTTGGATGGCATGAAATCAATATCTGCCTGGGAGAGCAGCTGCTATATCCATCTCATTATTAATGTATGTATGTATTAAGACACGTTGAAAATAAGTGTCCATACATTATTCACCAAATCAAAACCGCATCAGCATCTGAGAGCTGCCACAAATACAGAAACATACATGTATAAAGTCATGTGACAGAAGTATATTGTAATAACTAAATCGAGGTTACAGACCAAATAGGCAACACTGAGCAAACATTTTAAAGAGAAAAGGCGTCCAAGAGTAGTACTTACTCAAACACCAGCAGCTTTTTCTTCCTCACCATTTTAATTCCCCATCATAAATTCACACAAAACCATAAAGAAATTCAAGAGAAGAGAAAAAAAGAGGTTCGAACACAAGTTCCTGAGAGGATGAGCAGATTTTGAATATCTCAAAACAAAACGAGAGGCTGGAGGTCCTGGTGGAGGTATTTCACTGTCCGCTGTGCTGACTGATAGCAGTTTGTCCCAGCTGTCAAAGTGACACACACATATAAACACGCACACACAGGCATTTCCTACCTGCTTTTGTCCCATTCAGAAGGAGCTGTTTGCAGATATATAGCTGGTTTCAGATTAACTCTGTCTGATCACTGTTCCTGGAAACTGACAGATGCACAAAATATCTTACATCGTGGAGTTTAGGTACAACACCTGGTGGACTGGTGTCAGAATAACAACCTGTCTCTAAATGTTCAGAAGACTTAAGAGATGGTTGTTAACTTCAGGAAGAGCTCAATGGCCCACACCCCACTGCACATCAACGGATCTGCCGTTGAGATGGTCATCAGTGTCAAGTTCCTGGGTGTGCACATATCAGCTGACCTCTCCTGGAACCTGAACACAACCACCATCATGAGGAAAGCCCAACAACGTCTTCACTTTCTTAGAATCAGAATCAGAATACTTTATTAATCCCGAAGGAAATTAGGGTTACAGCAAGCAGCACGCTAATGGCGCATGCGCACTTACAAAGGAACCTTCTGACCAACTTTACACAAACATCACATTGGGGAAACATGTCAGAGAGGTAGGCTGATAGGAAAAAAACAACGAAAATACATAACATGAGGTAAGAGGAGGAGAAAAAAAAACTCCACTCAGACTGAGCTCCTAGTGGGAGAACAGTTTGATAACAGAAAAAACACCTCAGCACAAAAAGCACATGACTATCAATACACCATAGAAACACAAGACAAGCAACAGGGGCGGGTAAAGGGTGAGAGACAGCCGGTGTAGACAGCGCATCCGGTCCTGCAGCATGTCTGCGCTGGTCCAGTCGACTGCCATCTTCCTCGGCACAAGCATCGAAGGCGTTTGGAAAGGGAGGGGGGATCAGTGTGTGCATATCAGTGTATGTGTGTGTGTGTCCAGAGTTCAGCTGAGACAGTGTCCTTCATCCTGCCAGGCTAAGTAAACAGTCTTCCAGCCAACCCAGGTGGCCTTACATGGAATGGGGGGAACAGTCTAAACACAGTCGTTATCATTAAGAAACTGAAGAAGGCCAGTCTCCCTCCTCTTATCCTCACATTATTTTACCGGGGAACCATTGAGAGCGTCCTCTGCTGCTACATCATTATCTGGTACGGGAACTGCACCCTCGCTGAAAAGAAGTCTCCGCAGCGGATCGTGAGGACAGCAAAGAGGATCATTGGAGGCCCTCTCACATCCATCTCCCAACTCTGTGACAGACACATCATTCGACATGCGAACAGCATAGTGAAGGACACTTTCCACCCCTCACATGCACTGTTCTCCCTCCTTCCATCTGGCAGACGGTTTCGCAGCATTAAAACTGTAACGACCAGACACTGCAAGAGCTTCTTCCCCCAAGCAGGCAGGGCCCTCAACTCACTACCACAAAAGGACTGATATAAACATACACCTCTACAAACACCTTGCAATAATCATCAAAAGACTCAAAAACAACAAATACTACCACAAATCCACTACAAACTGGTCCTGGGAACACTATGCTTTGCACACTCAGTCACAGAGTTCTGAACACACACCGAAATTATATTATATTTGCACATTTTGCACGTCTTTGTCTTGTCTCGTTAATATCCTGACAATAACTTGAAACTGGTATTCAATACCTACTGCACATTCCACTTTGTATTGTCTCTGTCCTGTCTTTGTTTATCTTTGTTTATCGTACAGTTAATATTTTATAGTTACCATTATAGTATTGTATAGAATTGTATAGTTAGTAATTACACTGAACAAAAATATAAACGCAACACCTTTGTTACTGCTCCCATTCCCCATGGGATGGACGTAGAGACCTAAAATTCATTCCAGATACACAATATAACCATCCCTCCCAAACAGTGGTCACAAATCAGTCCAAATGTGTGGTAGTGGGCACATCTGCCATATTGAGATAATCCATCCCACCTCACAGGTGTGCCACATCAGGATGCTGATCTGACATCATGAGTAGTGCACAGGTGTACCTCAGACTGCCCACAACAAAAGGCCACCCTGGAATGTGCAGTTTTTTGCGCTATTGGGGGTCTGGGGACCCAGAACCTTCCCAAATCAAAAACCCTGGATTAACGGAGATGTTCGCGCGGCACTGGCGGCACGGAGCACCGCCTTTGCCTCCGCGAACACATCGGACTACAAACACGCACATTACCAACTCCGGAAGACGATCAAAGCAGCCAAACGTGAGTACAGGGACAGGGTGGAGCAACAGTTTGACAACCCTCGGAGTATGTGGCAGGGACTAAACACGATCACAGACTTTAGAGGGAAAACCAGCACACCGCAGACCACGGCTTCTCTGTGTGAGGATCTAAACGTATTCTACGCTAGATTCGACACAGCGAACACCATGAGACTGGACAGTGTGCGCACCGCGGATGACGTCAGTGCGCACACTGTGTCTGAGGAGGATGTGCGGAGGTGCTTCAGGAAGGTGAACACACGCAAAGCTACTGGTCCGGACGGGATTCCCGGCCGCGTCCTCAAGTCATGCGCGGCTCAGCTAGCTGGAGTGTTCACGCACATCTTCAACCTTTCCCTCTCTCTGTCTGTAGTCCCAGCCTGCTTCAAAATGGCCACCATCGTCCCTGTACCCAAATCCTCCACCATCTCCTCATTGAACGACTGGCGACCTGTAGCCCTGACCCCCATCGTAAGCAAATGCTTCGAGAAGCTGGTCAGGGACTTCATCTGCTCTGCACTGCCCGACTCACTGGACCCTCTACAGTTCGCATACCGCCACAACAGGTCCACTGATGATGCCATAGCCCTGACACTACACACTGCCCTGTCACACCTGGAGAAGAGAGACACGTATGTGAGAATGCTGTTTGTAGATTACAGCTCAGCATTCAATACCATCGTTCCCTCGAAGCTGGACAGGAAACTGCAGGATCTAGGACTGAGCAGCTCCCTCTGCAGCTGGATCCTTAGCTTCCTGTCTGACAGACGCCAAGTGGTCAGACTGGGCAGCATCACCTCATCCCCCATCACACTGAACACTGGTGCTCCACAGGGGTGTGTACTGAGCCCTCTCCTGTACTCACTCTACACCTACGACTGCACAGCCACTAACAACTCCAACATCATTGTGAAGTTTGCGGACGACACTACAGTGGTGGGTCTTATCACCAACGGTGATGAGACGGCTTACAGGGAGGAGGTCAGCGCCCTGACCCACTGGTGTCAAGACAACCATCTCACCCTCAACGTCGCAAAGACAAAGGAGTTGATAGTGGACTTCCGGAGGTGCAGAGAAGTACACACCCCCATCACCATCAACGGCGCTGCTGTGGAGAGAGTGAGCAGCTTCCGGTTCCTTGGCGTACATCTGGCTGAGGATCTTACGTGGTCAGTACACACAAACAAAACAGTGAAGAAGGCACAGCAGCGCCTCTTCTTTCTCAGGAGACTGAAAAGATTCGGCATGAGCCCCCGCATCCTCAGGACCTTCTATCACTGTGAGTAGTGCGGTGCTCTGAACGGATAATTGGAGGTGAGCTTCCCTCCCTCCAAGACATCTACAGGAAGCGGTGCCTGAGGAAAGCGGGGAGGATCATCAAGGACTCCAGTCACCCCAGCCATAAACTGTTCAGACTGCTTCCATCAGGAAGGAGGTTCTGCAGCATCCGGTCCCGTACCAGCAGACTGAGAGACAGCTTTTTCCATCAGGCCATCAGACTGCTGAACACTTCATAGACACCTCAGTTTCACTACTGGAACTTTAACATTATGCACTCCATACTGTACAGTAACGCCACTGTTTTGCACATGTCTCACTCTGTATATTTTATTTTATATATTTTATTTATTGTTTACTCTATTTAATTTGTAAAATATGTGTACACACACACACACGTAGAAAAATATTTAGTATACACATCCAGAAATGCATATACTATTATATATTGTACATATATTTATTAGTTTCAGATGTAGCCATTCTTGTATTTTGCTTGTTTACATTATTGTATTTTGCACAACTCTGTTGCTTGTGAAGCTCGCACACAAGAATTTCACTCACATGTGCTGTACCAATGTACCTGCACATGTGATGTGACAATAAAAGTGATTTGATTTGATTTGAACCGATCAGTATCTGGTGTGACCACCATTTGCCTCGTGCAGTGCAACACATCGTCGCATGGAGTCTATCAGATTGTCAATTGTGGCCTGTGGAATGTTGGTCCACTCCACTTCAATGGCTGTGCGAGGTTGTTGGATATTCGTGGGAACTGGTACACGCTGTTGTATACGCCGGTCAAGCACATCCCGAACATGCTCAATGGGTGACATGTCCGGTGAGTATGCTGGCCATGCAAGAACTGGGACATTCTCAGCTGCCATCTGCCCTGAACAATGTGAACCATGATTCATCCGTGAAGCGCACACCTCTCCAACGTGCCAGACGCCATCGAATGTGAGCATTTGCCCACACAAGTCTGTTACGGCGACGAGCTGGAGTCAGGTCAAGACCCCGATGAGGACGACGGGCATGCAGTTGAGCGTCCCTGAGACGGTTTCTGACAGTTTGTGCAGAAATTGTTTGGTTGTGCAAACAAATTGTTCCAGCAGCTGTCTGGGTGGCTGGTCTCAGACGATCTTGGAGGTGAACCTGCTGGATGTGGAGGTCCTGGGCTGGTGTGGTTACACGAGGTCTGCGGTTGTGAGGCCGGTTGGATGTGCTGCCATATTCTCTGAAACGCCTATGGAGACGGCTTATGGTTGAGAAATGAACATTCAATGCACGGGCGACAGATCTGGTTGACATTCCTGCTGTCAGCATGCCAATTGCATGCGTCCTCATTGCTTGTGGCATCTGTGGCATTTGCTGTGAGACAAAACTGCACATTCCAGGGTGGCCTTTTGTTGTGGGCAGTCTGAGGTACACCTGTGCACTACTCATGATGTCAGATCAGCATCCTGATGTGGCACACCTGTGAGGTGGGATGGTGTTATGGCCCTGTCCATAATCTGTTTTGGTGGCTGTTGTTGTCTGTGCCTTTAAGTCTTTGCAGGTCCCGGAGTGGATGAGCTGACGGCTGCTGATTGGTCCCCTGGCCATGTGATCTTCATTCAAATCCCTCACCAGCAGTTGTCCCGGGGCAGCCACTGACAGCAGCAGCAGACCTGACCCTGGCCTCCAAAACCTGAGACTTTTGTGCGACTTTTTTGGAGTTTTGTATATAGTGTGTACATTAGTTTTCATTGTAAATAGCCTTGTAAATAGCACTGCAACAGAAGGGGTGAGCTGCCTTATTGTTTTTCCTTGCACTGTTTTCTCCTGTTTATTTCAGTTAGGGAGTTAGGTGTAGCGCTTGTCTTTTGTTTGATATTTGATTTCACATAGGGTTGTAGATAACACCTCCTCCTGACTTAGCTTGTTTTGTTTGTTATTTTGGCCTTTGTTCACCCCGGAGCTTCATTTTTGCAGTGCAGAAAAATAAATCACGATTCACTAAGAAATTGGTTTCCCTTTGTGTATGGTTTTGGGGACCAGGGCGGGGCAATTCTTTCAAACTTGTGTTGCGTTCCTGTACCCCTAGACTGGGGCGTAACAGATGGATTATCTCAATATAGCAGATGTGCCCACTACCACACATTTGGACTGATTTGTGACCACTGTTTGGGAGGGATGGTTATATTGTGTATCTGGAATGAATTTTAGGTCTCTACGTCCATCCCATGGGGAATGGGAGCAAAAACAAAAGTGTTGTGTTTATATTTTTGTTCAGTGTAGTACCTTTTTATCCCTTAATTTTATTATTTATTTGTAATTCCTAGTTTTATATCTCTTGGAGATATATCCTTTATATATGTATAAATGCACCATGGGGGGCTTAGGGTGAAACAGCATTGCGGTACACTGTATACTGTGTATACTACTGTATTGACAATAAAGCTCTTGAATCTTTACTTTAGTAACCAAACTGCTGCTGGGATTACCAGTTTGGCTGTATACAGTACTGTAAAAAAGTCGTTAACTCTTACTTTTGTAAATCGTAAATTAACTGTGATTAACGACTTTTTTGTGTGTTTCTTTGGAAAGCTGAATTTAATGTCACTATTCACACTCAGGCCTGATTACTGGCAGATATAATGAATCAAAAAAATCAATAAAACAGATCCTGTCTGACAAAGTGAAGCTGGCAAGAAGACCTCAAAAATCAGCACATCATGCCACGGTCTAAAGAAACTCAACAGATGAGAAACAAAGTCATTGACATCTATCAGTCTGGAAGGGTTAGGGTCATTTCTAAAGCTTTTCTAAAGACTCCAGTGAACAACAGTGAGAAAACCTGGGATAGTGACGAACCTTCCCGACCAAAATTGCAAGAGGACAGTAACGACTTATTCAAAAGGTCACAAAAGAACCCAGAACATCTAAAGACCTGCAGGCCTCACTTGCCCTAGTTAAGGTCAGATTTCATGATTCAACAATAAGAAAGAGACTGGAAAAATGGCATCCATGAGAGAGCTCTAAAGAGGAAACCACTGCTGACCAAAAGGAACATAAAGGCTTGACTGCCAAAATTTGCCAAAAAAACATCTTGACGATCCTCAAGAGTTTTAGGAAACTATTCTGTGGATTGATGAGACAAAAGCTGAAGCTTTTCCATAAAGGAACATCATACTAACAATCAAACATGGTGGTGGTAGTGTGATGGTCTGGTGGTGCTTTACTGCTTCAGGACTTGGACAACTTCCAGTAAGTGATGAAACCATGAATTCTGCTTTCTACCAGAAAATACAGACAAAGTATGTCCGCCCCGTTCGTTCCCTGAATTTGGCTGATTTAAAAATGTTCTGCAAAGAAGGTAGGCAAAAATTTCTCCACACTGATGTGAAAGACTCATTGCCAATTACCAAAATGATTGCTTGATTATAGGTCTTGCTGCCAAGACTGGCACAACCAGTTATTAGGTTTCAAATGACCTTTTTCACATAGAGCCAAGCGTGGATAGCTTTTTTCCCCACTCTTGATCATGATCTAAAAAGTGCATTTTGTATTTACTCTGGTTATCTTTGTCTAATGCTAAAATTTGTTTGATGATCTGAAAAAGATCTGAAAGTGTGACAAATAAACACACACAGAAGAAAAAGAAAACAGAAAGGGCAAATACTTGTTCACAGCACTGTATGTATTCTAAAAATGGTGTGTAACCTCTATCAAACTGGGATAGGGCACAAACATCAACCTGGGTTGAGTTGCTGTCTTATTTTCATTTTTCAAAGGTTTTTACCTTTGGTTTCGTTTTAAATTTGATTTTAGTTTAATTTGGTTTTAATAACAGGTTTACCGGGTTTAGTGCTTATTTTTTTCAGTTTCACTGGTTTTTTTTGTTTTGTTTGTTTTACTTTCACTTCACTTTCACTAAATGCTTAGACGTTTTTTGCAGAAACATGTGCAGAGAGTCTGTTTTTTAAATCGTATATCCTGGACAGGCGTTTACAGTAAAGGAGAGCTCCGGGTCGGACACATTCTTTGCTCATTGATTGGCTGTTTCCGGACAACCGTTTCGTCACTTATCTCCGCCCCCTGTCCTGAGACTGGAGCTGACGCTGGCGGGGGCTGCGTCAAATGGAAGAACAGGAAGACTAGACACTTAAAGTTTGAAAATAAAAGAACGGTCAGGACAATTGGCCGCTAAAGCGGTTTCAAAGAGAAAAAATATATAGAGTCGATATTGTTTCTCAAGGGTGACACGTTTAAGTTCTAAAAACAATGGCAGCGGTAAAACAGTAAAACACACATAGTTTAACAGCAATTAAACTAAAGCGACATCAGTTAGCAGCGGTCACATTTACAGTACTGTACTTTCTAGTAGGGGTGGGTTTTGATAATCGATTTATCGATTAAAATCGATTCTGGCTTGGATAACGTGATATCGATTCATTAAAATTCTGAATCGATTTTTTTAACATTAATTTATTTTGCCCGAAACGCCAGAATCTCAGGTTAAACCTCACAAAATTTCAAGAACCCCCAAACAGCTAAAACAGTAAATGAGAGCAGGAACACAGATTCTGCACAAAGATGTAAACACAAAGCTCGGACCCGCCGACGGATCAGAATCAGTGAGATGTTGCCTTTCTCTCACATGACGGCACGGACACGGTCGGGGCTGAAAGCTGACAGCTCGCTGATTCCGAAGTTTCGGCGGGTCTGCGCTTTGTGTTTACGCCCTTTTGCGGTGAAGCTAAAGCTGTTAGTTTGATCTCTCTCCAAACATTATTGACCAAACCAGCAGCAAAAGAAGATCCAAACTACGCTTCATAAAAACATCGTCATGAATTCCCTCTGACTTTTGCTGTTTTGCTTCCACCACACTTCATGCACATCTCTCTTTCTTTCTCTCTCTCTCAGTATACTTCAACAACAGTTTCCCGTCTAAAAATCTGTTTTCTGCATTATTCGCTTGCTTGTTACGCACAAGTCTACCGTTGTTTACAGCGCTGTCGGTCGCTGTTTAACTTCAGAGGTAATGTTCATATGTTGATTAATGGTTTTCTTTTGTTTCTGATGTACTGCAGAATATTTTTATAAAATTCCAGTCCAGGAAAATCCCCTTTATGTTTTTCTGTGTTTTATCTTCAGCTACTTTGACACAAAGGCATCTGCTGTGATGCTCACACCTTTGATAAAGTCTGGAAAGTGTCAGCTTCCTTTTTATAGATAGAAAAATATGTAAATGTAATGATCTGAATTATAATATTTCTGACTGTCTGAGGCAAAATTTCCCAGATTTAAATCGAATCGAATTGAATCGAATCGGAATCAAATCGATTCTTGAAATCAGTGAGATACCCAGCCCTACTTTCTAGTGTTTCTGTCAAAGCTGCATTTTATTTTGAAAAGTTGTTTCGGAAGCATACTTCTTCCTCTAACTAACTTGGCGCTGTGACATTACAGTGAACACACGGGCCAGTCTGACAGCAATCAATCTTCCAGTAAGCAAAGGAGATCTCTGCATTGTCCACCCGGATCTATATTATTTGTGTTATGAGAAGAGGACGCGGGCTCTCTTTGGACAGCGGTGAGGAAAAAAAGTAGCACCGGGGCTAATGCTAGCTTACGGCTGCCTGTAACATGACCTAGCTTAATCGGTTAGCCTCCAGGACAGCACTCACCGTGAGAGATTTTCAAGTGTGACAGCTGCTAATAACTAACCAAGAAAAGCCGGACATATGTGTGTACAGCTACCTATCTGAACACCGTGTGTAGCAATGTGTAGGAAGATGCACGGCGTCACTGCTAACTCTTGTTCGATAACTTTGCTAAAACACTTTTAATAAACAATCCATCTTCCATCCACTGCAGTTTGATACTTTGATACTTAAGTTATGTAACTGTAATATTAAGATCAACAGAAGTGTTTCGGCTCGATCCAAACTGTGTTTGCGGTGTTGTTCGTGCCCGCTGATACGAGTGTGTTTGTCCTTGCTGACGCCTCCGGTTTCAGATTGACCAGCATGGCTGCGGCGCCTCCACTCAGACGGACAGACTCGGCCCGGGGCGAGTTTTCCCCTCTCAAGCACTTTGTTGTGGCCAAGAAGACGATAAGCGATGTGTTCGAGCAGCTACTCCACTACGTGAAGGAGACTTCAGAGTTTGTGGAAGGTGAGAGAAGTTTGCCTGGGAGCTTCTAACACCGACTTCTTGTCAATCAGGAGTGTTGGTGCAGGAGGCGCACAGCACTTGCTTTTCTTCATGCTGTGTTTTTGTGCTGACAGACATCAGCGGGAATAAAGTTTTGGAGAACATCGCAACTCAGGATCAGAAGGAGCAGATTAAGGCATATAGAGACAAACTGGCTGTCATCAAGGAGGTGCTGGCACGCAGGCACATGAAAGTGGCCTTTTTTGGCAGGTTAGTCTACCTGTTGACCAGATTTATTTTTATTTAATGACATTTTATTAATAAAAAGTTTTTATTATCGGTTTACTTCAGTTATGTGTTTGTGAGATTTAAGAAGATCAGAACAGGTATTACAATATAAACGGTGTAATGAGGTGTTTTCACATCCAGTTTTACTTTTTATGTTTACTTTCGTTGAACTATAATAACCATGATGCTTTACACATGCTCTACCAAAAGCGGTGCTATTCTTAAATGGTATTTTCCAGAGTGGGTTTTTTTTTTTGTGACGCTCTCAGTCGTGGGAATGTAAAGCACTCTTTTCCCTGTTGTGTGGATAGGTGTGTCTTTACTTTCATTTTCTTTAACTATGAGTCACGTGCCTCGAGTAGTTACTTGACCGTGAAACTAATGTGTTACAGCAAAACAAGCATGTCCTATATTAAAGTAATTCAGTCAGATGGCAATAAATTGCACCATACAGCAGCTGGACTAGCTGAAAATAACAGGAACTTTGTACATAACACTTTCATTTCTTTATGAGTTTTTAAAATTATGAGCACACTGAGCAACAACAGGTCTCACTTGCAAATGAGACCTCGAGTGTCAGTGGGACCGCCTGTGTGAATAAAGGTTAAATAAGTAAGTAAAGAATCTGTTTGTTGATCTCAGGACCAGTAATGGTAAAAGCACAGTGATTAATGCCATGCTGAGGGATCGAGTGCTGCCAAGTGGTATTGGCCACACCACCAACTGCTTCTTGAGTGTGGAGGGCACCGATGACGATAAGGCCTACCTCAAGACAGACGGCTCAGATGAAAAGAAGAGTGTCAAGGTAAGTTTAATTCAGAGGCAGCAGAATGTTTTTGGAAGTTTGCGAGCTCTGTCTAGTAATTATGTGCAGCTGATCCCCTCCAGAGAAACCGAGGACAAAGTTTATGTGAACACACGCACCAGAATGCCACCGTGGTCGTTAATCAGAGCATCTGCTCACACTGCTTGCCGCTCTTTCTATCATACTATACATTCTTATTCTTGTTGGTTTTTCACAGTTGCAGATAAATGTAGCACTTGAGTAGCTAAATGGACTGGTTCTTCTATGGCGCTTTCACACCAGCACTTATTTCTGTGTAAGTGCTTTCTGTCTAACTTCACACACATTCATACTCCGATGTGTCTGCAAGCATGCAGAATGGAGCAGCCAGGGATTGAACCACAAACCTTTCAGGTAGTCGATGGCTTCAACATTATGCACTCCACACTGTATATAAATGCCACTTGTTCTGCACATATTCAACTCTGTATATTTTATATATTTTATTATTATTATTATTATTATTATTATTATTTATTTATTTATTTTTTACTATTTAATTTGTAAAAATGTGTATACACACACACACACACACACACACACGTAGGAAAATATTTAGTATACACATCCAGAAATGCATACACTATTATATATTGTACATATATTTATTAGTTTCAGGTTGGCCATTCTTGTATTTTGCTCGTTTGTGTTGTTGTGTTTGCACATCTCTGTTGCTTGTGGGGCTCGCACACAAGAATTTCACTCGCATGTGCTGTGCCAGTGTGCCTGCACATGTGATGTGACAATAAAAGTGATTTGATTTGATTTGATTTGATTTGGCTTGCTCTACCTCGTGAGCTACAGCCACGTAAATAGTCAGTTGAATGCAAATTGAACTGGGCAAAGGCTGAACTTGTAGCCATGTAAGAACATGTGACATGAAGGCAGGCTGTTTACTGCAGTGTCAGGTGTCTGAAATTTAAAGGAGACCCTACAGTCTTGTTTACTGTGTGGAGCTGAGCGGCTTCGTCTCACCTTCCTAATAATCAGTCCGGTGTTTTTACGTGTTATAACTCAAGTGATTAAAGCTAGGTGGGTTTCCAAGTGGTAAATTTACTCATATTTATAAATAATGCGCTTCTACTCGAATCAAGCACTCAAAGCACTTTTCACTACAAGCCACTTTTCTTCCAGTCATACAGACCTAAGGTGCTTTGTTAACACTCTCTCACACTCTGATGGATTCTTGGGACAATTCAGCACCCTTCGGTGGTTTTTAACACATTTTGGTGGCTGCAAAATGTGCTATAATTTTCATTTGCATTACTATAAACTTTTTGTGTAAATATTCCTAAGATCAGTGGATTTCCTCCCTGTCTGCAGACCGTGAACCAGCTGGCTCACGCGCTTCTCATGGATGAAAGCCTGGATGCCGGCTGCCTAGTACGTGTCTTCTGGCCAAAGACAAAATGTGCTCTGCTGCGAGATGACCTGGTGCTTGTAGACAGGTAACAGGATCAGATCTTCGCATCTGAAAAGTCCACCTATCTCGTACATTTGGTGTATTTGACCTCCCTTCTGACTTCCAGCCCCGGAACAGACGTCACGTTAGAGCTGGACAGCTGGATAGACAAGTTTTGCCTGGATGCTGATGTTTTTGTGCTGGTGGCAAACTCGGAGTCTACACTCATGAACACGGTAAAGTGTCTCACACACATCAAACTCATGTTTGGCTGCTGTCCTGGTGTCACTCTGTTTCAATAATTAGTTGCAGCGGCACTTTCATGCGTAGATAGGGAATAACCCGAGCTGGGGAAAAGGCCGGATAACGTTTTAAATCATCGAAACAGCTCCATGGGTGAGCGCCACTCACTTAAGGATTGATCAAAGAAATTCCCTCATTGTTCCCGCTTGTAATTCAGCTCTGAATTTTGTCATCGTATTGCCAGCACCTGTCATCTTATCTGATCTGTCTAGTCAGCTTTTTTCAGATTGCCTATATGCTTGTGTCAGTCATTAAAACCATTATTAGGCTTGTTAGTTACTGATATTTTATCTGCTCTTTCTTTGTCAGTTACTTGTTTAAATGTATTCAAAGGAGCTTGCAAAGAAAATTTAAATGTATATTAATGCATATATTGATAGCTATTAGATGATAGGGTCGCTGTGTCCGTCGGCCCGTTGTCACCCGTCATTGCTCTATAAGCCTCTAAGTTTTTAATTTAAGTGGATGGTGTCCTCCAAAGGCCTATCTCCCCTCACCACACTCCCTGCCGGTAACTGATGCCCTCAGGGGTCGGTGCGTTGGTGGTTCTTGGTGTCCGGGGCTGGGCGCTCAGGCATGTACCAGCTCACTCCCGGTGACTACTTGGCGGGGCCTGGTGCCTGTTGGTCGGTCAGGTCTCTTCCGGGGCAAAGGGGGGCCTCCGGCCTCTGGGCCTGCGGCTCGGTTCACTCTGGCACAGCTGGCTGCCGGCAGAGCCGGCGGGCACGCCACCGCAGCCCCCTCTGGCTTCTGCTCCGTGGCTACTGGGTGACCCCTCATCTAGGGCTCTCCTCAGCTCTTCCCACACTCCAGTGGTCCTCCTTGGACTCTCGTACTCTGGGGCCTCTGGATGTCTGGGGCCTGGATCTCTTCCATGCCTGCTTTATGCCTTGGGGGACGGGGCTATGGCCCTCTACATCCTCTAGCAGACCGTTACATGGGGAAACCTTTTGAATACAAGCGCGCTGATCCACACAGGTGTGCACTGTTCATAGACACAAACTACACCTCTATTGGCTGCTATTTCCAAGCACATTGTGCACTGTCGTTCCTATGTGCTGCACAACAACATTCAATATTTAGTATTTACTGCTGTTTACACTTGGCTAGATTAACGTGATGGTGTTGTTTAGTATGTTGCTTTTTTTTTTTTTTGCTTGTTTTCTCTTTTTCCTCTCAACAGGTGATCTGGGAGATTTTTTTTCTTCTTTCTCTTTTTAAGTGCCCTTTCTCACTGTCCCGCTTCCCTTCTGTTTTTCTTTCCCTTCATCTTTCTTTCTCCCTTTCCTATCCCTCAGTCATGTCTGTCCCATCTGTAACAACTGAAAATAAAATAAATAATAACAACAAAGGTCGATCAAATGGACCAATACGGCAAGGCCGTGATGATCCATTGGGCAAAGTAAATCCATTGGGTATCCTTGTTGGTCTTCAGACAACAATTCTGACGGCTAAAGAACTCCAAGTTTCCAGTTCTGTGAGTGCCAGAGGGGCCGTGTGGATGTTCTCTATGCTGAGCTGATAAGAGTGCAACCAGCCAGTGTTTATGCCTGACCACAAACAGACCCCACTCTTCTTTCTGTCTGCACATTCATGCAGCGTGAAGCTAAACACAGCCAGTCACAGAGATCTTTAGCGCAGCTGCAGTTCTTAAAGGCAAAGCAGACTTGCATTCCACTCTGGGCTTTTCTGTAGATATAAATCGAGGATTTATGTAAATAACTTTGATGGCTGAGTAGCAAACATAAAGCTACCATTTCTGCATAAGTGTGGAAACCGTGAGGATTTTTACCCCTGCAGTCTGCACCCTGTCAAATCAAGCAGGAGCTTTGTTTTGGAAAGAAAGAAATGACTTCCTGTCTTTACTGTTCTGCACTACTCAGACTGTCCTTTAACTTCTTTGCTTCTAGGAAAAGCACTTTTTCCACAAAGTGAATGAGCGTCTTTCAAAGCCGAACATCTTCATCCTCAACAATCGCTGGGACGCCTCAGCAAATGAACCAGAATACATGGAGGACGTGAGTATGGGATTGCTGTGTCATCAGCCTCCAATGAAAGAGATTGTTACTTTGAGAATAAATAATGTAAAAAACCTCATACGTGAAGGTGGCGTGTCTTCTTTTTCAGGTGAGGAAGCAGCACACAGACCGTTGTGTGAACTTCTTGGTGGATGAGCTCAAAGTTTTGGACAGTGATAAGGCACCCAACCACATTTTCTTTGTCTCTGCAAAGGAGGTGCTCAATTCCCGTATGCAGCGTGCACAAGGCATGCCTGAAACAGGTGAGGATACAGGGAAGGTCGGACTAACAAAGTGTACTACCCAGATTTCATACACGTGTGTTCACCAGTGTTACGCAGAAGCCTTGATATCAATATAAAGCAGAACTATGAATGAATATTAAATTAGAGGTTTAGATGTTTACATCCGATGTGAGTCAAAGTATTGTACGCGTGCATTTTTGCAGTCATGTTCAGAACTTTATGATCTTTCTAATGTGATTAAATTGTCCAACAGGTGGCGCTCTTGCTGAGGGCTTCCAGGAGAGACTGAAGGAGTTTCAGTGCTTTGAAAGGAGGTTTGAGGTGTGTTTGTGTGCGTTTAGGAAAACGAATACATTGAAGCGTATATTCCAATGTTTACTAACAAACTGAGTGTTGGATGGATGTTTCAGTCGTTACAAATATAGGATTCAAAGAAACGTTAGGTTGCATGGATGCCTGCTGAGAGCTGCAGTTAGCGCATCGTCAGAAATTACCGCTGAAGAAAGAAGGGAACTCACCGCTAAGCTAACTGAGATTGTTTCCTCATTCATTGTGAGCAGGAGAAGAAAAGAGTGGCTGCTCTACAAGAAGCAGAACTTAGCTTGTTGCATAAGTCTGCTAACATTTGTGGAATAAATAAGAAATCTTCAGATGTTCCTTTGCCAGCTCAAAGTAGTAGTAGTCTGTGTGTTTCGATGTTTAAAAAAAAAAACCAAGAGTCGGCGTGAGTCTTCCCTCGAGCAGTAACAGCTGACAGAAGCAGCCAGCTGCTCAGACCTTGACTCCCGCAGAGCCGTCCACTCGCTGCGCCTTTTTTACATCAACCTGCGTCTTCATTGCTGAAATCTAGATTCACTTAGGTGAGGGCAGCCGTTTGTTTTATTCCACATTTTTTTCATTGAGTTTTCTATTGCTGCTTTTTTTATTTATTTATTTTAATTTTGCATCTTATTGTGGTATTTTGTTTTTTGTTGTATTTTACTGTATAGATCCTGGGAATAAAAGCACATAGAATAAGAGACATTTGGCTTCACTGGCAGCTTGGTCTGGCTGTTGGGGTTGTTAGTGATGGATGCTGGAACATCAGATTACATCCAACATAGGAAAATGTTAAAGTAGGCAGTTAGCAAGTTAGCATACACTTCTCCTCCTCCTTTACACCTGAAATAGCCCAATAAAGGAGGAATTGTTTGGAAGAGAGCATATCAGACAAATCATCATACAGCTGGGAAAGGGGAAACAAAAAGTGCTCTGTGAGAAAAACAAAGAAAGCACAGTTCTGATGACGTAGATTTACTATATCGTTAGAGAGCTGCTTCTGTCAGGGTCAGGAATCTGTTTCCAGTAAGTCATCGCGATACTCTTTACTTAACTTAAAATGAAGAACAGCTACTTTAAATCCCAACATGACATAAATTCCTACTTATCTATGTTGCACTTCCTCCTTCATTCTGTTGCGTTTGTGTTTAAATTCACTTAATATGTTGATTTTTATTTCTTAATTTTGTTGTGAGATCACCAACACACTACTGTGACCAAATGTGGGCTGCGTGACACAAGATACGCACTCTGCTGCTGTCGTTTCCACACCTGTGTTTCCATTTCTTTTCTTCTTCTTTTAAGTCAAACGTAGCAGGTGTTTATCTTGTCCTACATTCGTCCCTGGTGGCGTGCAAGTTCCCGCACGGCGTCCAGCAGCAGCCACAGTAAATGTCACAGTAACTTGTGTGTTATGGCCTCGCAGGAGTGTATCTCGCAGTCAGCAGTGAAAACAAAGTTTGAGCAGCACACTATCAGGGCCAAGCAGATCACAGAACAAGTCAAGAGCATAATGGATGCCATCCACATCGAGGCCGCGGAGAAGAGGTGAGCGCCCACTACGTTTTCTTTACTTATAATGTCTGATCTTCCTCCAGCTGAAGGGTTTCTAGAGATAAAACATCAGCATGCTGAAAAATTATGTGATCATTTGAGTTGTCAACATGTGTTTTTTTTTGTTTTTTGTTTTTTGCTTTGCTTCTTTCTGCTGTGCAGGTCTAATCAACGTTTTACTGTCAAGTTATTTACCTGCTAGTTTGCATGTGTGACAGCATTTCCTGTTTGGGGGGTGGGGGTCTTCAGAGTGGCGGCACTGGAGGACAGAGAGTATCAGATGGATCGGCTGGAGTTTGTCAAGAATCAACTCAACCTGCTAGTCGATGAAATTAAAAAGAAGATCAAGGCGATCAGTGAGGACGTGGAGTCCAAGGTAACACTGACAAAAGGAGAAATTGATTTTTTTCTACCCTGAAGGATCTCCAACCTCAGATATTTACTTTGTGATTACACCAACACATGCAGTGCTAATTATCTGCTGATCACTTAGCTGTTTCATCTCATCATAGTTTTTAAGGAGCCAGATATTACTATATATCAGCTAAGAGGTTTTTTTTCTGCTTATAAAACAGATTTCTCGTTTATTTATGAACTTGGTCACGCTGTCTGCTTTTATTAGCAAACACGTTGCCAACAGCAGATGGCAGGGTGCCCTCTGGTGGCCAAATTATGCATAATCAACACCTGATTGAAGGGTGTTTCACCTGTCTCTTCTTTAGATCAGCTGATAAATTTATCAGATGTTATAAATGCCAGTAGGTCAGCAAATAGCAAATATTATATCAATCAATCAATCAATCAATTTGTAAGCAACATTTAAAAACCACACATGTTGACCAAAGTGCTGTACATAGTAACAAAAGTAACAAGTAGAACAAACACGCACAGAGAATAAAACACTCAGTCATGAGTAAAAGCTAGAGAGTAAAAATGTGTTTTGAGACAGGCTTTAAAAATGTCAAGTGTTGGAGAGATCCTAATCTGAAGAGGCAGACTGATCCAAAGTCTGCTCTGTGTGTAGCCTGCTGCTAGGGACAATCAGAAGCAACTTATCAGCTGACCTGAGAGATCTGTTTGCAGTATTTTTAGTTAAAAGGTCAGAGAGGTATGACAGAGCTAATCCATTTAGAGACTTAAAAACAAGCAATAACATCAATTCTACAATGCACTGGAAGCCAGTGTAAACGAGCCTGGAGAGATATGGTCATGTTTACGAGCGCCTGTCAGGAGTCGGACTGCAGCATCCTGAACTAGCTGAAGAGCAGAGCCTGGCTGGTACCGAAATAAAGACTATTACAGTCGTCAAGCCTGGATGAAATAAACGCATGGATCACTTTCTCAGAGTCAGCAGGTGACAAGCTGATTAACAGAGCTTTTGTCTGTTTCCTTTCTCCTTTAAATGAAAGTAACTTAATTACCTCTATATGCAAAAATAAAACTGTAATTGTTTTTTTTTTTCTTCTTTATTTCGCTGATATTGAAATTGGAAAAACTTCTTGATGCCTGGACAGAAACCAGAGGAAGCTCCATTGTGTGTCACTGACTAGATCAACTTGAGCTCCCATGTTGCGTTTTATCCAGGTTTCCACCGCCATGGGGGAGGAGATCTGTCGCCTTCATTTAATTGTTGATGAGTTCCACTGTGACTTCCACCCCTCACCTCAGGTCCTCAAAATGTACAAGTCTGTAAGTAAAGGCAGCATAAAAACACCTCAGACGAAATAAAAGCCAATAAAATGATGTTCTGCTTAGCCGGCTGTAAGGGTCAACAATCGATGCTCATTAAAGTTGTCTGCTACACATTGAGTCACCAAGCAGATAAACTGCCTGTACATACTACTTGCTGAAGTTTCTCTCTGCTACACTGTGTACTACACACATTTAGTTTAACTTTATCTGACAGGCCTCTGAAAGCATTTAGCATCTGCTAGCTTTAGCACTACAGTGTTCCAGTTTCAGTTTTAGTGGAATAACAGATGCAAAGTCTGCATAAACACTGTGACAGTGCCATGCGTGCAAAGATCCTTTTTTCCATCTGACCTCTGACCCCTGTTGCTGTTGGCAGGAGCTGCTGGGTCACGTGGAGGAGGGGATGGGCAAGAATTTGGCTTTCCGCTGCTCCAATGCTGTCAACGCCTCTGTTCAGTCCACCCAGGAATACATGATAGGTAATTCACGTAACACGGATGTTAATGAATAAGAGCTCCTTTGCAATGTTGCAATATAAAAGCTGAAGTCGTTAACGCAATTTCTGAAAATGGTTTCATCTCTTAAGAAATGGATATTTTTTATTAGAAAATGGCTTCAGGGCAGCATTTTTTCGCTCCGTCACTCATTCGCAGCATTGCTAAACTTGGTCAGAACCTTTTTGCCTTCAGGCTGATGTCTGCTACACCCTGATCACTGCTATATTTACCCTCCTCGCTGAATGCCGTCATTCCATGCCCCATTATGCGACAAATGCGTCACTGTCATGCACGCATGCAAGCTGTGCTCGGTGACAGTGATGTTGTAAAGGTGTTAATGTGCCCTCTGATGAAAAGACTTCCGGAGCTGTTCTATAAATCGGTTTCTCTTTTTCCTTGTAAGGAAAAGTGCAACACAAACGTGTCATATTTGGTTCTTAACTTTGAGCCCAGCAGGTCCCTAAAATTATACCAGCTCCAAATGTTTCCAAATGTGAATGTCCTCATTTTGAAGGGCTGCCCACTTAGTGTCCAAATATGCCTTCTCTTCATTTTATGCTGGGATTCTCCCTTTCCAGAGAGCATGCTCCCTCTGCTTCCCTCTTCAACCCAGAGCCAGGTGTCCATGCTGATGAACAGCAGGAAGTTTGACATGAGTTACGACCTAAACTGCGCCACACTTTGCAGCGACTTCCAGGAAGACATTGAGTTTAAGTTTTCGCTGGGCTGGAAAGCGTTAGTCCACCGCTTTCTGGGATCTGCCAATGCAGAGAGAGCTCTTAGACTGGTGGACCAGAACTTTCAGGTGCGCACCAATCAAGAATTATTATTGTAATGAGACTTTTTCACATCCTATTCTGAAAAACTCTGCTTGTCATTCCTTAGACACCTCTCCCAGCACTGCCTCAGACCCAAACACCCTCCTCCTCTGCGCCCCCCACGACCGTGGCAGTGCCCAACCAGCAGACAGCCCTCATGACCCAGGAGGACCTGATAGTAGCCATCGCTTCCCTCAATTCCCGCACTTCAATGGGCGTACTGGTCGTTGGAGGAGTGGTATGTTGTGTCTGAGGTCGTTTTTAATTCCAACATATGAAATATGGTGTGTGAGTAAGGAAGACAGTAAGTCCATTTTTTTTATCTAGCACATTTCAAACAAAAGTGATTTACAATAAAAAGAAGAAAGAAATAGAAGAAGCTGCTCTTAACCACAGCACTGGTTTCACTGTCAAAGATGTTTGAACCTGTTTTAATAAAAGGAGCCCGAGAACCCAGGTCTCATTTTAACCTCTCAGTTAATAGTGGACAGTCGAACAATATGAACTCTGATTGGACATATTTAACTGTAAGAAACTGTCTTGACATTGAGTTTTTATTTGTTGCACTCCCTGAGCTTTGTTATGGACCAGGGCGTTCCAGTATTCAGAAATCAAAAGTAATGTAAAGTTCAGCTAAATGTCCAAAACTGTGTGTCCAACGAAATTCAGGCCTTATGTTTGCCACCACTGAACTAACATGTACCATGTACTCCCAACTTTGTGATGTGCATTTTAGCCTGTTTAACATTTTCCTGTTAAAAATGGTTGATATTTGTTCCATTGTAGCTCAAAAGGATTGTTTAGACGACCGTCTTTGTAAACCTATAGAGAGAAGAGTAGTATTTGCAAATACATGGTGCTGAACTCGACATGTTTAATCTAAGCTTCCACCACTGAAACAGCAAAATAAGCATGCTTCACCTGCCTACTCTCTCTCAGGTGTGGAGAACCGTTGGCTGGAGGCTGATCGCCCTGTCAGCCTCTCTCTATGGCCTGCTGTACCTATACGAGAGACTCACTTGGACCACGAAGGCAAAGGAGCGTGCTCTGAAGCGGCAGTTTGTGGACTATGCATCCGATAAAATGCAGCTCATGGTCAGCCTTACGAGTGCAAACTGTAGCAAACAAGTCCAACAGTAAGTGTGCTGCCTTTCATATCATCTGTCTATCCAGTGAGCTGACGGTGTGCACTGTGAACCATCTAAAAATCATTTCTGCCACTTGCTCTTCTGTGTGCATGAACAGGTTATAGCCTCATGGTTTTTGCTTCCCTCCTCCTGCCTCCTTTCCTAATTTAAACCTACACAGCTCAGCCCCGCCCTCTGTAACAGAGCTAAATAAATAAGCAGTGCCACACTGTGCCCTCTGTGTTACCAGGGAGATGGCAACCACCTTTGCTAGGCTCTGTCAGCAGGTGCACCAGACGCAGAAAGAGCTGGAGGCAGAAATCCGTCAACTGACAGCGAAGATCGATCAGCTGGAGAGCATCCAGAGCCGCTCCAAGAGCCTGCGGTCAGTCCAGCTCCCTCTCTTATCGGGAATAACGGGAAAAGTAAAGTGTCTGTCTGAGAATTTATCAGGAACCAGTGTGGGGAACGTTAACGTCTCAGATCAAATGAATGATAACAGTAATTGGAAACGTGTAGTTGAGTTCTACATGACAGATATCACAAAATGTTATCTCAACCCAAGAAGGTAATAAGTCAAGTATTTCTCTTTATACACGATGTGTGCAGACATAAAGCCACTGACCTGGAGAAACAGCTGGAGGAGTTCACCAAGCAGTATTTGCAGCCTGAGCAGTGAAGATCCTGTTCTTCATCGCTCCACAGTTCAGCTCTCACGGAGTCAGTCATTCCTCAGTTCGGTGCCACGTCACTGCAAGATCGCGCAAACTACAGCCGAGGTTTATGCGCCGATGTTTTGATAATCAGCTTCTCAATTATTCATTTATAATTGTGTTGGTACCCCGGGAACAGTTTTCAATCTGAATAGCCACTTGTAATTTTTTCCCTTCTTTTTGTGATTTTGTAGATTTGACTGTTAATCTAAAAAAAAAAAAAAAAAAGACGATTCTTCATGATTAGCAGAGAGACGTGCAAAGGCCCAGACACAACAGGGTCTGCTGTATGTCAGGCTCTTCTAAAAGCAGTGAACACACCTGAATCCTGTGGTGCAGATATGCTCCACGGGTCACGGTTATCCTGGTTGGCGTGCACACCACCGGTCGGGTGCTGTATTTGGACACTAATGTGCTTCTGACTGTGAATATTTCAGTAACCTCTATGGAGCAAATCAGTACGACTGTACGTGCATCTGTTTGGTCACATCTACATTGTGTGAAAAACAAATTAATTTAATAATGAAAGAAAACATTTTCACAGTTACAGGAAGCTCAGTAAATTCACTCAATCGTTTGAGTACGATTGAAAAGCTGAAGCCTTGTCGGCTATTTTCTAATACTTCAAACTGTATAGAACAAAAGCTTTCAAAATATTCATATATATATTTTATAATACCCTATTTTATTTATACCCATTACCCGATGATGACTACACCAGTGTGCACTTTGTAAACTTTTTTTCCTCAAATGTGTCCTGAAGTATGTGTAGATTTTCCAAATTGCATTAAAACTGCAACGATCTAAAACGAGATTTTGTGTGTTTCTTTTTGGACACTTACAGAAAAAAGGTCAAATGTGTTCAATATTGCAATAAATTAGTCACTCTGCTGCTAGTTTACGATTGAATGGCGTGAAGTCGACAATAACATGCTGTCTGCTGCTGATAATGACTACTGACTGTAAAATGAACAGCAAAAATCAAAAGCCCAACCTGTGGCTGTCTACATGCACAGAAATCTCCAGCCAGACCTACATCAATTTGAAAGAGGAATTCCTCCACTGATAGTGATGTAGTTGCTGCACCCGAGGTTTATGTAGGAGCATAACCAGAAAACAGCCAGTTTAGTGGAGTCCGCTGTTGTACTGAGACACTGCAGACATGTTGCACAGAGTGACTCGGATATGCTTTGGCAATCGGCCGCATTTGGGAATTAGCAAATATTTGCAAGCCTTAGCAAATCTGAGAGTGAATGCAGTGCGGTTATTAGGATACACATTGCTTCCAACCAGCAATTTGGTTACCACAACTACTTGTAATCTGTCACTGAATTAGGAGGCTGGTTTGGTGTGACTAGAGCCATAAAAGCAAAACAAAAAACAGCTTGGCATAGGAACTGTGCAGGATTTCGTTTTTCTTTTAAGGACGGAGGTTCTCCGAGTATGTTTGCAGTTCCCTAAGAATACAGACTCATTTTATATTAGTGGTTTATAGCTTGATGACTTGATTCACTTGTTAGCAAGACATTTGCTACGAGTCTCCACAGCAACTCCTGACGAAGGCACCTGCGCGTTGTTTTAACTTCTAAGTAAATAACGATCAAATGACTCGTATGTGCTTTACATAATAGTTAAAAAGAGCATTTTGAGCTCAAACTACCTCACTGACTGACTTTGTGTGTAGATGTGTTTCACAGTTATATGGGCGGGAAAGTTTGCGTGAGTGTGCGCTGTGTATTTGTTTGCAAAGACCATCCATGTTTTCTTGGTTAAAAGCTTTTTATTGGTTACAATAATTCATGGCAACATATCAGTATCACCACGCCACTGTACAAATACAAAAAAAAAAAAAAAAGGTCTGGTGTGAAAAAAAGACTATAAAAATTATTCCATAACAAGTGATTATAATTTCACACAATAGCACTGTAAGAGAATTATCATGGCACCAAGTCCCTGGTCTTTACTGGCTTAAAACATAATAAATAAAAATCAAACGAAGGAAGTTTCAGAACAGTAAGTCAAAGTAGATTTGAAGGGCAGTGCATTTTCTTGTGACCATGCGGTGGCGGCGGTGGTCCTGTAATGCTAATGGGGAATACTTTTTTCCTCCGATGAGCGACTTTCAGAAACAACTTTTCCATTTTCTGATGAACTTGCACGGCCTTTGCCAAAAATACTGCGAACGCGTGCAGCAATGACGTTTGCAAGCCTGCTCTGAGGTTCAACATCTGCACTGCATGCGCCAAAGCTGCTGAAAAACAACAGCGTGCAGTCAAGTCTACTTCAATAATGAACACACTGCGGTTTTTGGTACTTTTGGACTCTAAAAGTATCAAATAAGGACATCACGTAGGGCTGCGGGGATGGAAAAGACTTCAGGTAAATACAACAGTTAGATGAAGTCAAGCACCTGTATTTGTTTTTTTTTTTGACTGAAGAATTTCCTGCTCTACTTGCATGAGCGAACGGCACAGGCACATAAAAGGATTACTGTTCCCGGGTTCCAGCTGCTAATAGTGCTGAATTACAGAGCGACACGATGGTTGTCTGCTAAGTCACTGTCAGTAATGCAGACAACACCCCCCCCCCCCCCACACACACACTCCCTTCCTTTTAAGCTGTTAAGGGCTGAGGTGTTTTTTTTTTCACAGCTAATGTTGGCAAATGAAAGTGAAAAAACTAAAGGAACAGCTCAACATTGTGGGGAAGGTGTCTACTCACTTCCTGGCACGGGGACTCGCACGCTAAGATGGCAGAGATGGATCCTATTTATTCTTTAAAAGCGCCGAAAGGAAGGCAAAATCTCACAACAATATTTAGAGGCTGCATATTTCTGTACAGTCATCATTTGCCTCTCTAGGAAACCCTGCCTTTCATTATTCTTCATTGTGTGGATCTCAGAATAAAGCGCTATGGCTGAATGCAGCTCAGGTAGTATGAATACGAGTCCATTTAATCTTGAAGTTGTTTCTGTTTTTACAGGAAAAATGTTGAGAAAAGTGTTTTTCCTCATTAAGAGAAGCACTTTTAATTGTGACAAAGGCCGTTATGAAGCTGAACACAAACACGCAGCATCTAGTTACTGTCAGGCATCACAGACAATGCACCTCTACCAGTTTACAGACTCAGCTGCTCAGAGTCACACTAGATTAATAAATAAAGTCTAATTTGTACATTTTGGTCACGTTATGCTAATGACACACGAGTGTCAAGTAATTAACCCACGATCGTGCAGTTTGAAGGCCACACTCTTATCACAAACACCAGGATGGAGGCTTTGGATGTTCCTGGTGATGAATTGGCTGTTTAACCCTGATGCATCACGTCTGATATGTGTGGTTTTGTGAGTTTGAGACTTGCA
Source organism: Aulonocara sp. 'chitande type north' Nkhata Bay (assembly GCF_057382095.1). NCBI lineage: Eukaryota > Metazoa > Chordata > Actinopteri > Cichliformes > Cichlidae > Aulonocara > Aulonocara sp. 'chitande type north' Nkhata Bay. The sequence goes on from NC_141365.1 coordinate 1,733,947, forward strand.
CATCGTTACTGTGAATTTTTCCCAGTGAAAGAAATGTCTCAATACATTTTTAAGCAATAAATTGGAAAAACAAACCCATTCATGTATTATGTTGTCTGGTTTCTGTGACAGTCTGAATATTAGTTTGTATTTACAGTGGCATCCAGTGACATTTTAATTAACTTTAATATTCTGATACGACTGCAAGAAAGCACATTTCCTAAAATTTCATACTGCTTCTTTAAATTCAAGCTGAGGACCCGTGAACACCTTATGTCCACCGACCTGAATAGAAAAATGAGCTCTGTCAGCACTCTGGGAAAACTCATCGTCCTCTCCTCATCATCACCATCACATGTAAGCAGCCGCCCTGTTTGATCATCAAACACCAGACTGGATTTAAAATCAGACGCTGAGGTGACTTTTGATTTGATGGAGGAAGAGGAGGAGGCTGCCACTGGAGTACAGTGAGCTAACGTGTAGTTTTCAGTTCACAGCTCAAGGTCTGTGGGTAACTTTGGCACCAGTCTAACACTTGGATCTATACGTTATCCACAAACGTCATCAGATTACACCCCACACACACCTCACAAAGATATTCTCAGGTTCAAAAACTAGAACTGCTTTTTAACATTTGCTGAAAAAGGACTTTCATGATGCAAAGCTGTGACGAAGCAGCGGGTCAGTAGACTGACACGGGGGCAAACGGGCATCTCACACATACTACAAACTGATCTGCAGTAGTAATATTAGAAAGCAGAGTTGTATAAAAGGTGCTGCTGAGCACTCGTTCTAAGCCGTCTGTGGTGTTGCGGTGGGTTTTCTGCAGGCACGCCTTCGTTTTGTAGTGTTCTACGGGGAAAACGTTCTTATTGATCAGCGCCTAAACAGGAAGCGTGAGAGAAAAACATTACGGTAGCTGAAGCTAGTTTAACCTCCGATTATGAATGATATCGTAAGGCAGAATGGAGACACGATAGCTCCACATCCACAGGTGCACCAACCCTCGTTATCCAGCCGTGCGGCTCAATGTTTACATCTATAAATAGGCACCTGAGACAGCTGATGGATAGGTCCAACTCACACACGTCACATGTGTGAGTGTTTAAAGCCTTTTAAGGAGCTGAGAATAATGGAAGATGCACGATAAGAAAATACTTAAATCAGAATTACCACGTCTATGTGTAAATAAGTCACGTGTGCTCGACGGTTTAACATTTGTACTACAGTTCATGAGTGCTTTTCTAGCTCTCTACTAAGTGTACATTTCACTTGCCATATGTAACAGTTCATAATGTTTCTGTTGAAAACAGTGAAAGTGTTAAACCCTTAAAAATGTGTAGTTTTGTTTTTTCTTCTTGTTACAGGCCTGTGGTGGCACTGCTGTGACTTTGGGAGTGGCTGCCATGGTTCCAGTCACACACCTTGTTAATGACAAACAACCCATCCTTCATTGAAAAGAAACGTCACGGTGAGCTGTGGAAGTCATCCCTCCTTCTGATGGACTCACTAATGTTCTTGGCGGTCCTGACATGAAGCTCCTCCTTTAAAAGGCCGCTCGGGGATAAGGTGTCCACTTGCAGCGCAAGGACACCGGCGTCATTTGAAGGCCGGTGCGTGATCTCAGATTGCGTAGGCCGCACGAAACAGGGATGCAACGACCTCCTTCAATCCTATCATTGCGACCGAAGCGGCCCCCTGAGCATCCACAGTCTACTCAAGCAGGGCCTCGGATAAAATAAAGTTTTCTATCTGAGTCTACAATTCACCAGTTTCTACGTTGGGGTTAAAGCTGGATCCAGACTTAAACCACAGCACTCCAATCACTTCCTTCCAAAATAAAAGACTGGTGGGAACGCTGGGATTCAGGTTTTTTTTGTTGGTTTTTGTTCTTTTTTTAAAAAGAGAGCGATCACAGCCATCATTGACATGAATGCAACATTTACAGGTACAGGGTGCATGAATGATGTCACCACCTGTAACCATGACACAGAGATACAGGTGAATAAGGTGAGTTTGATTTTTGGTTTAGGTGTCAGATCCTGTTTTCCTGCACGATGAATCAGTGCCACTAAATCAACGGGAAAATTTGGAAACATTACACTGCTTTGTATCCGTTTAAACTCCCACACGATTTGGCATCTTGTTGCATTACATGAGTATGTCCATTCAAAATAAAATACAATATCAAAAATGATATTTATAAAAAAAAAAAACAACTCAAGGGCTGGAAATAATCTAAAAAAATATATACATACACATTATATATGCATATATGATGCATATATACACACACAATGCTATACATATATATGTATATACTGTCTTTATATATAAATGTACATGTTAGACACCGATGCTAATCGTGTTGTTAGTCATGGTAACACATACCTTTGGAAAATTATTCGTGTGAGGACCAAATCTTCTTTTCTGTAACATTTTTCCTGGACGCTCTGACTTCTGCTGCTGAGCAACAGCTCGGTGAACAAAACTAAACATCTGGTGCTTTCTCACAGGTCACCAGCAGAGATGATAACTGGGGGCTGAGTTAAGGAGAGTCAGCTAACACAGTGTGTGCACCCGCCCAGTGATGAGTTGGGATATGCCGGGTGGGGTTGTGGAGGGAGGAGGGGGTAGTTTTTGAGTATGACAGGCTCGTTTAATTCCAGATCCGGAGGAAACTGTCCCAGGAGCCGGTGGCCACAGCCATGCCGTCGCCCGTCACTCCTAAGCAGCTCACTCTGTTGTCGTGGCCCGCTAACACACCTGGAGGGTGAAAAACAAACCACAGTCACAGGTAGGGTCAAAACAAACCTCCATCCCACTGAGAATCGAGACTGCAGGTCAGCAATGACTTTAAAACATCAGCTGTATAAGTGATGCAGGCCTTCATGATGTCTGTATTTATCAGCTCGTGTTTTACATCCGTTATCTCGTCGAAAACAAAAGTCCACTGGTTTCGCTGGTTTGAATTTAAATAAACACACTTCAGAAGAGTTGAATTCAGTTTGCGTGCATTTCCCTCACTTCATCTGAGTCCTTCAACTCTAAATAATACCACAACCTTAATGGGACCAGTCGGACCCTGCTGTTGAACAATAAGAAATCTGAAATGCTGTATTTGCACAAGCAGCAAGGTTCACTGACGTGCACGTCATTAGCTGACAGACGCCACCGATCGTTAAAAAGTCACATGGGCGTCTTCATGAACACAAACTGTTTACAGGAGCTGAATAAGTTCTTGACATTTGTCAGTAGTAGAGAACCCACAATCAGAGTTCAGGTGTGACTCACCTGCACGCTCGCCCTTCAGCGTGTCCCAGACGTTGCAGTTGAAGTCATCATAGCCGGCCAGGAGCAGGCGGCCGCTCTTGGAGAACGCCACGGAGGTGATGCCACAGATAATGTTGTCGTGGCTGTACGTCATCAGCTCCTGGTCTGCACGCAGATCAAACAGCCTGCAGGTGGCGTCATCAGAGCCCGTCCCAAAGGCATTCCCATTGGGGAAAAACTGTCGGGGGGGGGACATGGATCGCGCAGATAAGTGATGAATTGTACGTTTTCAGGGTTTTGTCTCTAAGGAAGTCGTTTCTATGACGATGCCTGTTTTACACTGCCAGGAAAAGATTATAATACAGGAAGCATGACAACCAACACACTGATGATTATTGTTGTCAAACACTGACGTCACTGCTCCTCCACAGGAAGGTGCTCAGCTTCAGTCTGTCACTCGCTCTGCTTTCATCATGCTGACATAAAGGCCGTGAACTTTAACCAGGCTTCACGTCGTCTTCAGGTTTTTAAAATGAGCCTTTTTCATTTGACTAAATGATAACTTTATTAATACATTTCAGTCAGACTTCACCCTCCACCCTCTTTGGCTGGGTGCTCTTCCTGCTCAACATTTGCTCCAGTATTATCCCGGTTCTCTGTCAGGCTACGGTGACAGCCGTTTGTTTGGAATAAACACAGGATCAGCCCACAATTTTCCTAGAAGTCTGCTACGCGGAAGCGCTCATAAAAAAGATAAACACCAGGTCACATTTACTTCTAAAATGCTGAGACATAATCAATCTGCAATAGTCTTTGTGATCGCCGACGCTCCCACGTCTCCTTGCGATTAAATCTCGGGTACTCACGCTGACGGCATTGATGTCAGACACGTGGCCGGTGAACGACTGCCTGCACATGCCGTCGCGGATGTCCCACAGCTTGGAAGTGGCGTCGCAGGCTCCCGACACAAAGGTCTTGTAGTCCGGGCTCAAAGACAAGCTCATCACATCGCCTGTATGGCCAGAGAAGCTTGTAGTTTGCTGGCCCGTCTCTATGTCCCACAATGCACTGCAACAAGGAAGCAGGAAAGACATATGAATTCTTTATGAAAAATATGCTTTATTAGACTTTCTCATTCATGGATCGTATTGCAATATCATCGCAGTGATCAAAGGCTCTGCACGCAGCTTTACAAACCTCCTGTGATGACAACATGCACGTTACGCAGCTCGTAAGAGCGTCCGCAGTCTACTGCGAAACATCACTGGAATATTTGAATGGTTTAAACTGCTCACCAGGTGGTGTCTCCAGAGCTGGTGAGTATCTGGTTATCATCCAAGAAACGGCAGCAGGACAAATAACCTGGAGGCAAACAGAAGGTTCCAGATGAGACGAGGACTCCTGTGTGCTCCCCACTCACACTGTGTACTTCCTCTCTCCTACTGTCAGCTCTTCCACATGTTTCACACTGGCTGTGCTTCCTAATGCAACCCTAAAGGGATTAATGTCTCCTCCTGAAATCAAACTGGGGAGGTGTGAGCCACTACACTGTAGAAAAGCCCTTATGGCCCCCGTCAGCCAGGACATGCAGGATCTACAGCTACAGTACAGAAGTCAGATTGGATTCAAATGTTTAATATGAAAACAGAATAAATAAATATAAGGGTCGCTGGTCTCTCCCTCCCCCAGACTCACCTGTCTAATCTTCACTCTCCGATAAAAGCAACAAATAATAAAAAAGAAAGAAATATGAAAGATCTTATTGAGGGTCTGTGAATTATGACAGAGTATCAGGGCCACATTAAGAAAAATATTATTCATTCTGAGAATAAAGTTGAAATGTGAAGATTGATGAATCAAACGACTCCACGCCAGCCTCTAAACCGGCTCATGTAGATGAGTTAGTGAGACGACTCAAACGTTTCGGATCAGTTCTGGTTTTCCTTCTGATCGCTGCAGCTTTCTGCAGAGCTCCCCAACATCCTCACACTTATCCCCACCCTGTGTTTACGAGCTAAAACACAAACGATGACTTTCTGAGACTCTGACGGACAGTTTCACTAACTTTTCCCCTTCATGTGGCTCTAGTGCTCGTTTGTAATTAACCGTCTGTATTTGTTTCTTGGCTGAGCGTGTGCTTACCTGTGTGTCCAGGTAGCTCTCTGGTGACGCGCACGTTGCCTTCGCGGGTCTTCAGGCTGTATATGGAGCAGATGTTGTCCAAACCTCCACAGGCCACGTAGTTTCCAGAAGGGGCGTAGGCGCACGTCATCACCCATGAAGAGCGCAGAGGGATGGCGTGCATCTGATTAAAAGGAAAGTGATTTCGTTATTAAATACAGTGAAAGCGCTTCATGTGGCGCCTTAGTTTGACTAAAAGCTTCAAGGCTGAGTTCAACTGATGAAAATTAGATCAAAACATTATTTTCACTTATAGGAACTTAAGTAAAAAGGAAATGAAAGGATGGATTCTTCTATTTCTTCATCTGGTGCTGTTGCAAACAAAATAAAATAAAGAAAGTAGAAGCCATAATTAACTGATGCATACGTGAGAGATGAGGGTCTGAAATCACTATTTTACGTTGCACTGGGTTGGATCTTAATGCAGGTGCAGTTGTAGATGTTACAAAAATCACAACAAAAATAATCAAACCTTATTTGTTGTGTAGCTGTCCCAGATGATTAGCTTCCCATCTTGTGATGCACTGACAAGTAACCTAAAAACGAGGTGAGAAGAGCAGCGTGACTCTGAGCTCGTGGTGAAAAGCCTACACGAGCTAAGCTGCATGCACCCAGTTTCATTAAAAGCAATGAGAGCCAGCCTTGCAAGTTACTGCGCTGCACTGTCAGCCTGGTTACAACGCTCTCACTTCTTCTCCCGCTGGAAGCCTCTTCGTCCCAGGTAATGTCCCACTCTGTGGAATATTTATTACCCCAGTTACATAAAAGTCTACTGTCGGGTGGGAAAGCGCTAGAAAGAAGCAGAGGTGGGGCGGCTAAATGTATCGGCAGCAAAAATAGCCCCGAGAAAAGGTGGAGTCAGAGATGGGTACGATAGGGCGAGATCTACAGATGGTGCAGATGCACAAACAGCTGGAACCCCTCCCTCCTATCCTGACTGGGTGTTTCCATCTCTCCGGGGACAGGAAGTAGCTTGTTGGTGCTGCGGTACAAATCAAGAGGAGAGCTATCATGCTCAAATGTCAGTAGCTGTATACAAAACAAACAGTGGCCACCTGCAGGGTCACCTGGAGGGTGCGAGGCACACCCAGGCACACATTCACACCTACACACCAACGAGGACACACCTGTGCATCTGAGCAGAACCTTCTAATGAAACTGCATCTTATGTTAATAAAAACTACTAACTACAAAAACAGAGACACTTATTAATCTGTATCTACCAACGTATTGCCTAAGGATTAGTGATGTGCATGCACACTCATGGTGACATTAACTGCTCCGTCTCAGTGCTCATAACTGCAGCAAACCGTTAAAAAGGCAGTTTGTAAGCTTGAATTCATCGAGCACTCAGTGCATGTAGCGACAGCTGAAGATTTCCTCACTGGTAAAATTTGAAATATATTAATTATTTTTAAAAATGTTCTGATTTTAGGAACTTACAAACTGCATCCTTAAGAAGATTATTAAATAAGCTGTGGTAGCTGCGATTACTATTGTGCTCACAGTAAAACGGTGCTCGTCCCATGTATGGTGGTATTAGTCATATTAATAGACAGGTAGCAGTAAAAACATGAACAGCAGTAGTGGTAGTAGTTTAGCCCCACACCTGGGACTGTCGTCACTGCACCAGTGCATTGCATTGGAAGACAGACACAAAGAAAGAGAGTGACACACACACACAAAGATACAATTTTTAACAGCAATAAATACGAGAGGTTGTGAACCTCACGACTGTAAATTCATTTTTGCTGTGCAGCACACTTTCACCTGGAGCTTGTGTTGGTCTACAAACTGTTAATAAATGTTGTATAAATGAAGCATCAACAGAGATGAACCCAGGATGTGACTGAGGATTTATGGTTATGACTGCTTTCTAAAGGTGTGTTCATATTTGATTTCAATAAAAAGCAGACCATCAGCCCCACAGGCAGACTCCATGTAGTCTGACCACGGTCATTCTGTTACTGACCAACCAGAACTCAAATTCAGTGCCAGCACTGCCAGCTAGAGACAAAGCAGATCAACTACTGCCAATTCAGAAAAGATGCCATCAGGCGAAGCAGCATCTCAGTGAATACAAGTCCAACATTCACTGCTCTGGACTCCTCCAGCAGAAAACAGCTGAGTGATTAATGTACGAATGCTCCAATACAACAAAAACCAAAGCCGTAGTAAGTAGAGATGGACCGATCCGATATTACGTATCGGTATCGGTCCGATACTGACCTAAATTACTGGATCGGATATCGGAGAAAAATAAAAAATGTAATCCGATCCATTAAATATCACGAAAGCACCTCACAAAACTTGCAACGCGCCGTAACTCGCCTCAGAACGTTAGCACTCGGAGCAGTATGCATCACGTGATAGAGCGGCTGTGGCATGTGGGACCTGTCGGTGGTCTGGATAGCATTTGGAGCTTCGCTAGCAACCCGGCATTTCATCTCCGACAAAGTTATCCCGAGAGAAGTAAAGCAAGTGTGTAAGTCCATCTCTGAATGTTTGTAAAGCATTCCTGCGTTAAGCTTAACAAGCGATATATGGAGCGACTGCCTCTTCTTGCTGCTACTTCAATCATGAAACTGCTTAATGATCAGCTGATCGGCTTTTCTGTCGCGAGTCCATCTCTCTGGTTTGTTTTTGGCCCACTTTGCACCAGAAAGAGGAAACCAGCGGCTGAACAACAGAAGCACGTTTAAGCTTGATCAGCTGTTGTTAGAATTTATTTAATATTACTTTCTACACCAGGATCTTTTTCTACGTAGCTGACGCTGGTAACTGTGCAGGGGCGGATCTAGCAAAGTTTAGCCAGGGGGGCCGATAGGGCATGAACAGGGAAAAGGGGGCACAAAGACATACTTTTCTTTCTTATTCTCATTTAAAATGTCGAGCTTTTAATAAATAATTATCTGACACCCAAAGTTTTAATTTGATGCAAAATGAATAGAAGTCCATTACTGTATATAGTGACTATTAAGTCTAATATACCCTAGTAAGCTATAGTACTTTTTCCTTTGGGAAGGTACCATCTGTGCAGTCTGCAATTTTGTTGAAGAAAGATGTTGAATCTATTTAATATTTCTTGAAAAATAATTGATTTCTGTGCATTTTTTTTCACACTGCATCAAATTAAGGTTGATTACGTCGATTAAGCATCATGAGGTGGAGCGTGAGGGGTGGTTCCCTATTTTTTATTTATTTATTTTTGTTGCTGGGAGTTGGAACCCTATTAGTTAGGTTGCTTAATATTTACGCTAAGTACTCTTTAAAATACCAGAATAGGGAGGATGGTGCAGGTTTAAGTTTATTAGATTGATCAGTATTGCTGAACTATGAAATATTTTTTTTTGCATACAGGTATAACAGAATAGCTTTAGTGTAGTTGTTGTTTTAAACTTGAGTATGAACTTATACAAAATGCAGCAAGATATTTAAAAAACAGTTTTGTTGATTAAAAAACACTATATCGGATTCATATCGGTATCGGCAGATATCCAAATTTATGATATCGTATCGGACATAAAAAAGTGGTATCGTGCCATCTCTAGTAGTAAGCAGACGCTCAATGAAAGAGCAGAAAAAGAACATTGCTCGAGTGAATTTCACATCCTGGCTGCAGTTAATAATTCTGTTGTCTGTATAACCAGCACACTACCTGGAGTCACTCCCCCAGTGCATTGCATAGATCTTGGCCAGGTGGCCCCTGAGAGTGCGTCGCGTCCGCATCTGTATCCGGCCCACCGAGTCCAGACCAGCTGTGATCTGCCAAAACACAGGAAGAAGTGTCAGCGGTTACACTAGAAGGCTCACACACACTCATCAGTGGACACCAAAAACAGGCCATTATCTGTCGACGAGGCAGCGGGGCGAACGTTAGACGAGCTCACGCTGCTGCACGTCTGTGGGATATTTATATGGATCCAATGACAGCATGTGTAAATACTGACACACTGAGATCCCCGGTTTTTATTCTGATTTACATGAGATATAATTGATCAAATTTATGTAATTTTTCACACATTATTCACAAGTAACACGTGTGGCAAAAAGATCTACCAATGAACCGAATGGTAAATGCATTTATAGATATATAGTAACCTTAAACTCGTACCTGTGACAGAGTGGAGTCACTGCAGGCTTTTCTGGCATCCTGCAACATAACAAAACGGGAAATGTTAGCGTATTCAACCACCACGTAGCAAACGGCTCATCAATGTGTTTAAACCTGCTGTGATTCACCGCCAGTCGCAGAGATGATCAAACAGCAATCACACAGACCGACTGATGTTTATTCAAGTGACGGTCTGACAAAAGTTACACACGTCACAGTGTCGCTGCATGCAGTGAACACACAGAGGCGCACGTGTGATGTATACACACACACAAAAACAACAACAACAATATAAACAAAAAAGCACAAACAGCATGTCGTCGTACCCGAATCTGATTGCGTAGTTGCTCAGCTTCCTGTCGCAATTGTTCCAGCTCGCTCATTGTTTCGCTGATGGGCCACGCTCTGCTCCAAACACCGACTACGCTGGGAAAACACACGCATGCAAACTCACACGCACACACACACACACACGCACTCACGCACACTTTACCAGCTGACGCCTGCAAGAAAGACAGAAGAAACACTTTTAGGTTGAAGGATGGGAAACAAACACAAGTATCCTGTTTGGGTTCACACCAAAGAAGAAGGTGCTGCAGAGGGTGGGGCCGGGCGGAGCTCCAAGGGTGGTCTGGCTCTTCAAACACCCTCCTCAGTCTGGTTCAAAAGGCCATCTGAGCCAGGCTCTGACCTTTACTGGCTCAATCAGCCTTTTGTGTTGCTGCATTGCACTGGCTGCTCCGCCCGCAGTCTGTGTTTTTGTGTTGAATGTGCTCTGTTGTGTACTGTGGGCAGATCTGGATTGTCTATTTGATAACATGTCCAAGTGGGGAAAGAAAGCATATATTTTTTAGTTTGTGTGTGAGTGTCTATCTAAATGTGTGTGTCAGGGTTAAGTGCGTCATCCCTTTGCAGATGCATGCGCACAAACATGCACGCGCACATGCCGGTTGCCACTTCCTTTACCTTGGGGAGTCTGAATGTGGGTCACAGAGCACTTACACACTCCTTGGAAATGTTTGGACAGCAACCCCCCCTCCACACGGCTCCAACATACCTCGCCCCGCCCCCTGACTTTCCACTCTGTTTCACAGTCCAGAAGACAAACTCAGGGAGATTACATTTTTAGTCCCGTTTTCTAAAATTCAACAATTAAACCAAGTTCAGTCTTTCCTCTTCACAGGAAACAGTGCAGATGTAACGAGGAGGATGTTTGTGTTTCAGCTTCAGTTTTGCAGATGCTTTAAAGCCGTGGTACACGAGGTAATTCATGAGCACAATCGTGGAAAAAAAGGCAGGTAAACAACATAAGATAATGATAAGATGTTTATACAGTTCAGATGACTTTTATCTCGACATCACTTGAGCTGGTTTTGGCCCGTTTTTCCACTGCACTGACACAACAGAGACCTCGACTGCTCGTCGTGGCCTTGGCTCAGCCAACGGGGTCTTTGACAGGCACTGCAACGCTCTCAGCGCTTCTCCAGCTGACGCAACCCCCACTAAGAAGGGTCTGGGCGTCAGCTCTCCAGTGATGTGCACCCACGCTATCACTGCTTTGGATCCACTACCCTGTACCTCTCTGCCACGTCACCATGTGCCTCTCGTGGAGGACCATAACACCCAGTTTGACCTTCTCCACCTCCTGGTTATGCTGGGAGATGACGTGAGAAATAATTCAGCTTCATAATGCTGACAGACAGAAGGATATCCAACCAGAATAAAACTGCAAGCACTGATTTATGGGAGTGTCACATGAATGTTCATATTCCAGTAGTGATTATTATTCATTCAGCAGCTAAAACAGAACACATGAAAGTGCTGTCGTAAGCACAAAGACAGGCAAAACACACGCTCATACAACATTTACGTGTAGTGACTTACAGTTGTGAAACTCGGGTCGTTTGTGTATGTGTGTATTTTTTCCCTCCACTTGTGTGATTTGAGTCATGCGTGCAGCCAGTGAGCTGGCCTACAAAGACCTAGATCATGGCCCAGGATCAGCCGCAACAAAAGCGGAGCTGTGTGTTGCAGCTGCCCATTGTTTAGTATGTGGTGCCAGTATAGCAGATAGGTCTGCTTGGCACCGCCGCCACATTTGGGGCCTCTGCGATAGGCCACGGGAGGCCACAATTGCTACTTCTCTGCACAACATCCAAGCACACAGCCCTCCGTGCATTCATTCATCTTGTTCAGCCTGGTGCTCCCAGTGGCCGACAGGACACCGCGGTGCCTAAACTGGGATAAAACATCTGCTGCCTGCTTCAAACTGTGGACATGTAAGACAGAAAGGCACTGGTGGAAATAATCACAAACGCTACATTTTATTTTGAAAACTGACCACAGGCATTTTCGGCTGCTCCCTTATTTCCCAAAGGATCAGGACAGCGGACAGATGTGCATCTTTGATCGTGCAAAGACTCCAGGCCTGGGCCCAGCACTAGCTGCTGATGCCCCGAGCCCGGGTGTGTCTCCTCCTGGTCTCATACCGCAGAGCTTTCACATTACAGGTGAATGTGTCACCTGGTAAATCACTGAGAATAATCTCAACAAACAGCTTAAGCATCACTCAGTGTTTGTGCACAAAATGTTTAGCTATAAAGCCAAAGTGACTTTTATCTAATAACTTCTCATTAACAGCAGCAATCAAATGTAAGGAGTAATGACTTAAGTACTGATCAATATAGTTCACAAAGTGTTTCACAAAGCATCAAATCATCAGGACAAAGAACATTTTAATTAAGACACGAGAAATCTATAAAATAAATAAAAACTACAATATATTAAAATGACATTTAGATTTGTTACAGTAACAGAAAAAACACACATGGCCTCAAAGCCTGCAGTATAATAATCTTTTTTTTTTTAAAACTCACTGTTTTTTGTTTCTTTGAATGTTAATTAATAGTTTAATAGTTTGACTATGATACTGGCTGCTGTTGCTGCTTTTATGACTTAATCAATACTGCGAACCTGTCTGTGTTTATCATGTGTGAGGAATACAAACGTTATCTGAACTGTATCCAACTCCAAGACACATAAGTTCACTGCTCGCTCACTAAACTCTACATCCGTGTCAGACTGTTCAGTGTCTGCTCCTGCAGACACACAGACACAGTAGTTCATGTTAAGGCAGAACTACACCTAAGGACAGCATGGGAACTCCAAAGGCAAATCCTATGAGATCTGAATCAGAAAAATCCAACTGTGAGAACACACAGTGGTCTAGTTTGGTTAACAGAGCAGCAGCTTTAGGGGCACGGCAAAATAAAATGAGCAGGAGGTTTACCAACATCCAGGTGTGGACACACTTGGGCCTGCTGTGAGCACCTTATACCAGTGCTTACAGTAAGTTGTCCATATTATGACTTCTGAAATCATATCTTATACCTGTATACAGCACAAATCCTCTTATTATTAAAAAGAATGACTTACACCTTGTGATAAAATTTTAATTACTTGGAATCAATCAGTGCTCTAAACCAACGTTTTTCAGGCTCTTGTCTAGCGAGCACTCAAAGCACTTTATACAATATGCCTTGTTCACACAAGGTCTTTTTGCTTTGTCTAAGTGCTCTATCACCCTCAGATGAAGGCATCAATATCTGGGATCGAACCACCGAGCTTCCGATTACTAGATAAGATTGACTAGTATTAGATTTTTTGTTTGTTTGTCTTCAGCTGATGCCACGTGCTGGGTTATTTGTTAGAAAACACACCAAAAAGACAAAACGTGATTTGTAGTGAATGTGCACCTACTGAAATGAGTAGGAGGCAGCAGGGCAACTCCACAGGTGTGAACTTGTTCAGGTGACCTACAGACTATTCCAGACATCTAGAGAATGAAGCAAATATCTGAAAAATGTCCCGTATGGTGAGGCTTCCTGCAATAACTAGAGCACATATGAAACTGCACAGGAAATATGCGCCATGATTATGATTTCATTGCTTCCACACTTGTTCTGAAGTAGGTTAATGCTTAAATAAAATCCCCCCAAAGCGTCACACTGCTCTGGGTCAAAGCAGAGGCCCAAACCCGAGCATACTCAGTTTATAGTAGGACATGAACCTCTGCGAAACACCGAGCTGCGGACATTTGTGGTCATCCTTCCGATCATCTTATCGACCAATCAGCTAGCCGGTCTAGCTTTCCCCACATTTAAAAGCTTTTTGTTTAAACAGTGAAACACTTTACTATGCAAAGACCAAAAGCAAAATGTATTCCATTTTTACAAACGTGTAAAGACACTGAATACATCCGTGACACACGGACCAAAGAGCAGGAGCCAAACGGCGCGGCACCAGTTGATGCTCAGAGGAAGGCTGTCATGTATATTTAGTAGAAAAGGAAAAGAAAATCTACGCAGCCACATATGAGAGAACCAGATGTATGAAATGGAAATATCTGAACTGCTGTCTGCCCAGTGAAGGGTTTTGCCCCTACAGTTCCGCCTGACAGTGTGTAAAAGGCCGCGTTTGGTGAGCAGAGAAATTTCAACAACGTAAAGCTTTTAGCTTAGAGAAAGAAAACAGCGCAGCCCGGGAACAGTTATTTCAACACTGCTGCCTGGAGCGAACCAGCTAACGGCGGTTTTTGCATATCAGCCGAGCTCAATGTAAAACAAACAAAAACAGCCGCGACCAGAGCAGGAAATAGCGTTTGTAAAAGAAAAATAAAAAAAACGCCACCAAAATATCAAGACTTGAGTGCACGTCCTCACCTGAAAACAGGCGGTTTGGGGCTCCGTCCGTCCTTCAGTCCGAGTCACACCGATCCGTTTTCACACGACAACCATGGCCACAGCTGTGAGGGAATCGCAAAGGGAGCCGTGCTAATTTTAAGCCCGTTTTAATCGGTTTAAATGGTCAGAAGCGAGCGCGACTCGTGTCGGATTTGACTAAAATTTTCACCAAGCAGGCTAATCACCACACCCATGAAAGTGGGAACATAGCAACAGCCTACGCTGAGGGGTGCCCGCTACATGACACATTCATATTCATGTTTCCTTGTTAATACAACAACTTGTAGTGTAACAATGTCGTACTAAATTAGTTATAATTACGTCAATAATCTCGAGGAATCATTAACAACACTTTAACTAGCTCTAAAAATATCTATAATGACTCGTACACCCTACGGGCGAAATGGTACCGTCTGGCAGCTCCCTCTACAAAAAGGAACCGAATGGGATACAGGAAACAAATATTAGACCTAAAAAGCCAGTCATTGTAGTGATTCAAACGACAGTCATCTAAGGTTTGCAAACTCCACCTTTGCCCTCTCATTCAAATACAAACTGAGTAAATAACGCAGACACTGCAGTAGAAGTGAAAGGTGAGGAGACTGCAGTGTTTTTAACAACTTCACGAATGTAGTCTGTCAACAGCAACAGTTGTGACCACATAGACTAGCGATGGCTGAGACGTGAAGGTACCTGCAGGTCTGCTGTAGAGCTTCGCACCGTGAAAGGCCAGACAAGAAATGAACCGATTAATCAAAATCAAAAATGAGTGGTAAGTGCAGCTCTAAAATGTGTATGACAAACATAGCTCGCTCTTCATCATCAAAGTAGCAGAAATATTTGTCTACTTTCTCTAGTCATCCTTTGGTTTCTTGACAGTTTAATGGATTTCGTTGCTTTACTATTCAGACAAATCTAATGAGTGAGTTAGAATTATAAATCTGTCTAAAACAAACTGAAATCCCTCAGGAGACAGCTGTGCCAAGTCTCACCCTGGCACACAGCAGTTGGCCTGCAGTGGGTTCATTGAAAACGATCTCTCTCCATTAGGACAGGATGAATATTTAATGGGGCCAATGAAAGGGAGCAGTGGGATAGGCTTTTCCATATCTCTGCACGAGCCATAATCAATGGAAAGGAGATGAAAGTTTTCCAGCGCCTGGTTTCCTTTCGGAGTTGCATGGGGGCAGATTAAGTCTAATTTAATTCATACACACAGCAGTAGTATGAGGATTAGGATTACCATGATAGCAGAGACATATGCCTTGGATGGTTTGCCATTAGTGCCAATGGGATTACATTTTCTTTATTTTACAGTGTTAATTTGCACAGCCTCGGAACAGGATATTATTCACAGTATGTTTTATTCATTAGCCTGTATTCATACATTAAAACCACACATTCTACAGCATTTAGCAAAATAGAAATTTGATCCGTAGGATGACACCGGCCAAAACCACAATCAATAATTTGCCCATGTGTTATAGAAAATACATCTTATCAGTCATAATAAAGATAATCAGAACATTTAAGTGGATTTAGTATTACTGTTTCATTTATAGCGTGCTTGTAAAGTTGTACTAACAAGTTTAAGCCAGCCGGTTTCACAGATGACATAATACTGGGTCACCCTTTAGCGTTTTGTCAGATCATGTCTGAAGTTATGCAAAAATAGACTCCTAATTGCACAAGGTAGAGCTAAATCATGCAGCCTGAACACCGCTACAGCTCAGCTCTAGTCATGTGCTACATTAGTCAACACTGAGTGCTGTCGTTTTTTTTGTTTTGTGTTTTTGTAGTGTTTTGGATCAGAGATTGGTTTTAAATGGAAGATAACTGCCTAAGAAGAAGTCAGCTTGTGTTCTCTCTGTATAGTGAGCAAAAAAGACTGAATTCATTAACCAGCTGAGAATCGCAGTCAGTGTGTCCAAAAGCACATCCTAGGCCAATCAGGTCCCTTGGTCCATTGCTTAGCAACCAGGAAGGAAGAAGCAGGGTTGGGTTGGGGGGAGCAAATTGACACTGTAAAAATAGAACATCAATAGCCTGGTGTGTGAAAAAAAGAAAGACACACATGTTGCCGAGGCTATAAATAGTTTCCTGGAGCCTGGAACAGGTATTGTGTACAGTAGCTTTGTCGTGTTGTTGTACATTTTTGCATTTATTCGAATTTAGCAACACAGCTCAAAGCATAGCAGTCATGCAAGTGAATAACATCATTTGAATTTTACGATGATTTTATGGCATAGGAGAAACAGCAAGAACTGACGTACCTGTATACTGCTGACTACAAGTCATCCCAAAACCATCAACAGGTCGGCACAATTTAGATTTTTCTGTTTGTCAGCGTGGATACAAAATTCTCAGCATGCTGTAATAATACATTTCAGCGTATTATCACTGACGTTTTTGGAAATCCATAAGGGGAGGGGGTTAGGGTTTGTTTTTCATTTTAGTTAATAAATAATAAATAATAATAATATAAAATCACCAGGATAATATCTGATCTTTCTGCCTCATATCATAAATCTGTGTGCATATTGTTCAGGGGAATTCCAGTGATCTTTTCTCATATTACACCACCTTTATATATGACATTTTTAAACTGGGTAATGCATGTGTCTTGTGTAGAACAGTGTGCTCAAAAATAGATCTATCATATCCAATTCAGTTTCACAGGACTGCTCAATAATGACCCCAAAACGTGGGGGATCCGATCGAGTGGAGATAACGGGACGTCAATCCCCCACCTCCTAAATGTTGGGGTTTTTTTAATCCCGATGTTTCGATTTTAGGCCACATGCCATCACACCCCCATGTAATACTTTCACAGTATCAGAGGCAATTAAAATGTGTAGCAACAGTAAAAGGCTTTATCGGGGCCGTCTTATCCACCAGACATCTCCCGGGGAGGCAGGCCGTTGTCAGGGTAACCCTCACAAATGGCAACTGACGTCAAAAAGGTAGGAGAAATACCAGGGAGAGCCAGAGCTGCTATGCATAATGGATTATTGAAAAAAAGGCCCTCTTGAAGAGTGCAAAGTGACTTAAAATATGCGTGCCTTGCTGAGCTCACCAGTCCTGTCTCACTCTGTGTGATGAGGGAAATAGATGTTGGCAAATTCTGGGTTTACTTGCAGACTGCCACAGCTTAGCCTTCATTGGCTCTTGTTAAATTATGTATTTTGAGTAAAAGCTTGATGGAGAACAATCTCTGCATTTGGACACATAATGGTCTATATCCTGTCCTGTGACCTCTGTGTCATTTGTCAAAGTGCTGTGCCACTCCTCATTCCGTTATGTTTTGCTTCCAAAGAGCCAGGCTGCTTTCTGGAGCAGTGGGTCCAGGCTTCCCGAAGGTCTTTCAAACTTTTTCTTTGGACATTGTCTGCTTTGGGTGCAATACGTGGTGCAAAAACATGGCATATCTCAGCATAGTGTGCAGTGCGTTATTAAAAAAAATGTAGGAGACTGGCCTACAAAAACTATCTACAGCAGAGGATCAGTATGCGAATCAAATCTAGGAAAGACCTGACACATGATGCATTTGAGAGATGCATCTTATGTTCAAGTCTCACAAATGGTCTCAGAGGAAAGGTGTCTGTCAAGAGCCATTCTTAAGGAAGGGAAACAGAGAGAGGTGAAGGCTGAGGTTTGCCAAATTACACAAGAACTGGACAGAAAATCAGTAACAACAGGCTTCTGGAGTGAATCCTAATTCGAAAGTTTATGTTCAAATTGTTGTCAATATTTACAGAAGAGGTGAGGAGACACTGTGTCTTCAGCTCTGCCATGGTTTTGACGCTTCGGGGGTCTTGGCAATTGATGTCATTATGAACTCATAAAAATAACATGAAGGGTTTAGGTTCTTGTCTAATCTCAGTGCTATTCCTGGGCCATGAGAGTGTCACACAGCAGCAGCTTGGCGAAGAACCCTTCTGTGATCATGCCTCGCGTGTTGTGCTGGGAATCACACTCTCCTCGATCAACGACTGTGAAGTCATGTACTGCTGCTGTCCACATTGGTAGAGCAAAACAGAAGTATGGACATGTAATACAGAAGTGACACTGTGTCCATTTTGGAGAAGATAATACATCTATATGCATAGATCTGTGCGATGCCATTATTATGACATCATTGACTTTCTCACATAGAATAAAATCAGGTTTAATTTTTTTTTTTTGCCCACGAAGCTTTATGTCTCCAGCACACAACATTAAATTACAAGAAGAAAAATTTAGAGCAAAAGTGTTTTTCTATAATGTGAATATCCATGTTAAAATCAAATAAATGTACTAGTGTCCAAAAATTTATCTATTTGTTGAAAAGCCGCATATTTTTTGATGCTATATTTTCACTGTGGGTTTCAAAAGTACACAATTTCCACATTTATTAATCAAACGACACCCTCAATTACATTAAGGAAGAGCAACCCTTAATCTTTTGATTTAGGGAGAAGCTGCGGAGGAAATGTGCAAACAGAAGAAGTGAGAGTGTTTCGGTCCAGGGGAATCCCAGACACTTCTGTAAACCAGGGGTGCAACAAGCAGCACAAAGCATGAACCAACATGCTATGAGTTTCCAAAGAAGTCGATCACACATCAGTATTGGGGGAGTGAGGAATAACCTTGGTGTGCTAATACCACCCTTTGCAGAGGCCGCCAAACAGCTTCAACCCTCCAACGCCACATGATCATTAATTTATTACCACGAGCACACTATTTCTTTCCCTTTTTTTTTGACTTGACATTTTGGTGCACCACAGATTTTTAACATGAGATAAGATCTACAGTTCACCTCTGCACTGCCTCAAAACCAACTTTATACCAGGTACAAAGTCTGAGTTCACAACCTCACTAAACACCACAGTCACCAGCGTTTCCTCTATTACACTGCAAACACCAAAAGGTGAGTTAAGTGCCAGAAAAATATCTGAGTTTTAGTAAGGTTTATACTGCAGACTTTAGCCTTGGAAACATAATTTTTCTATGTAAAAAAATATTTAAATATTATATTAAAACAGTAGGAATATTCTCATTTGTACTTAAATGTATACAGTATTCCTGAGTAAGTACATTTTCCCTGGTAAATATAGAGGTTACTGCGCCAATACATCATTGCTGTGAATCAAAAAGCTTGACATTAAAAAAAAAAAAAGAATGAAAGCTTTTCTACCTTTTCCAGTGCAGATGAGGAGGGGAAGTGGCTGTTTCTGCATATGTCCTAAATGGCATGGATTATGAGTCGCACAGAGCGCCGTGGTTTCAGTTCTTCCTTTCAGCCGTGAGTGTAGATGCTGCCAGGAGGAGCAGCAAATGGAGAGCTAGAGGATGGAGAGCTACTGAGTGGGAGGGTGATGATATATGGGGGGGAGACAAAGGATAGCCGATGGAGTAATTTTTCTATTAAAGGGACAGAGTTGATTTCTTCAGTACTAGTTGAAGAATGTAAATAAATAGAAATGAAAGAATAATCCCAGTTTTTTTTACTTTCCCACCAAAAAACTTGTTGCAGGTCCCTTGGCAGGTGGCCACACGTGTTTTCATACAGGGCTTCCTAGAAGAACAGCATAAACAAAATTGGCTCCAAAATACTCATCAACCTTTGACATGATTCTGACGCGCATCTTCAAACATGAGCATTTATAGTTTGAGACATCTGTGTGACTTCTTATTTTACCATTCCTGTATATGAAAACTTGTTTCTGTCACTGAAAAAAACCCTTTTTTTTCCATTTGTGAGTCAAAATTTTGAGTTAATTTCTTAGAATTTCAATTTAAAAATATCCAACACAATAACTCAAAACTGAGAAAATTACTGCTTAATTGCTTTACCTGGTAAATTTTTTAAGATTTATTTTTAATGGCAGAAACGCGCTTCTATTCATACACAGCCTGTATATACTTGCTTATACACTGCCTCATGTCTACACCATTTTTGTAAATGATCCATTCCCACAGTAACACTTTTGTCCAGTATGTGCTTCCTTTCTGTAACGGTTTAGAATATTCTAAGACAAAAATGAAATGGGTCGATTCAACAGCATCCTTCTGAGATTGTGGTCCATTTTTACATAATAGCAGCAAATGCGTGACGTCTGTTCCACTAAATCTCACAGGTGCTCTAATGGATTGAGATCTGGTGACTTGAGGTCATTTGAGTACAGTCACTCATTGTCATGTTCAAAAACCCAGTTTGAGATTACCCGAGCTTTGTGCCACAGCTCACTCTCCTGCTGGAAGCAGAAGACGGCTACACTGTGCTAATACAGGCGAGCTATTTCCTTTAGCAACCGCTGAGTGTTGTTGCTGATGGACACGGTCAGTAACAGCACTCAGGTAGGGTGTGGTTAAATGATGATCAGTTGGTACTGAGGGGTCCAAAGTGTGCCATAAAAACATCCCTCACACTATTAGAGTACCAGCAGACTGAAGCATTAATAGAAAGCACAGTGGATCCATGCTTTCATGTCATTCACCCCAACATCTGACCCCACCATCTGGATGTCACACAGAAGACTCATCGGACCAGCTAGCATCTTTCCAATATTCCGTTGCCAGTTATGGTGAGGCTGAGTTGTTACCTGTTCTTGCCGAGAGTAGCATCAGGTGTAGCATCAGGTGTAGCATCAGGGGTGCTGGTTGTTCAGAGATGCTCTTCTGCCTACCTTAGTGATATTTGAGTTGCTTCTTATTAGATTAAAACAGTCTGGCTCAGTCGCTCAAAATTACCTTTCTTCCCCATTCTGATGCTTGGATGTGTCTACATGCCTAAATAGAGCTGCTGCCTTGTGACTGTCTGATATTTGCATTAACGAGCAGTTCAACAGATGTCCCTTTGTTGTACCTAACAACGTGACAGTATTTAAACAGTGCTCAGAGCATATCATACCATGTCGACTGAATCATCGCAGTAATCAGCAGCTGCAAAGTTCCATAAAATTAAACCATGTCAAATATAATAAATATGTACGCTGCTTGTTTATATATGATTTTTATCTTCTCGTCCCTCTGTGTACATCTTAACTAAAATCCAGGATTGTAATTCTAAAAAAAATAAGATGAGCTCAACTAAAAACTTTCATTTTCAAAGTCAGTCACATTAAAATGCAACAGGCTAATAACTTTGATCATCTCTTTCCAACTTTTTCACAAAACCTGGCCTTTATTGGACATTACACTGATGTGTACCTGCAGAGAGATTTTCCCAGTCACCTTTTCGCCCAGCGTGGGAAAAATGCACCGACAACGCTTTTTCCACTGAAGAACAATTTCATGGTTGTTTATTATAAACCAAAGAGCCAAAAAGGCACTGACCTGGCCTCTAACCCCCCATCCAAATCTAACTGAGCGTCTGTGTTCCAGGACAGGCCCAAGTCACGGGAGTAACTTCCTTGTCAGTGCATGTCGAACATGGAAATTATTACAGCACACATTATTTGTTTAAAGAAGAAGATATATGTTCATGATCCAAATTTTACTGGGATTTGACTATTGCACTTGGGTTCTCTCAGTGAAAGCATTAAAATACGAAATATCCACAGACAGTACACATGTCAACCCATTGCCTTTTATTGTTGTTTGGTTGCCTGGAAAATACTGTGTATTATAGAAATTACAGTATATTCATGTGTTAACTGGGTGCAAAACAGCCAGTGTTGACTACGCAACATTTCTGTTAATGGTGAACTGCAATGATCGACACATTTACAACTTTGTCTAGTTTTTCTTCCAAAATGTAACGATTGTAATTGATCGATTAGCCAAACTTCATTAAGTGCTTGTAGAAAGGTGCACACATTTGGGGGAAAATTTAACCTTGAACAAAAACTCCTGAAACTGTTTTAAATCCAGAATATTTTTAAACTACATTCATACAGATACACTTATCCTATGTGACTGAGACAGATCTAAACACAAGCTGACCTTTCTGAATGCAAATGCATTACCATGCATTTCACTTGGCCATTCAAACTATTTAGTGTTGTCCTCGGGGCTCATCGACGCTTAAAGCCGGCTGGCTCACTCAAACTTGATTCCCTGGGCCAGAGGAAGATCCTTGCTGTAATTGATTGTGCATGTCGAGCGCCTCATGTACTGCTTCCATGAATCACTGCCTGACTCTCTTCCACCGCCTGTATGTTTCTCCCCACCAAAAGCTCCTCCGATCTCTGCTCCGCTCGTGGGAATGTTGACATTTACGATGCCACAATCTGACCCTCTGGGGCCAAGCCAACGGAAAACCCGGCCTAGATCTTTGGTAAAGATGCTGCTGGACAGACCCTGCTTCACCTCATTGTTCCAGGCAAATGCCTCCTCCTCTGTCTTGAACTTCAGGACATACAGGATGGGGACAAAGGTTTCGGTGTGGACAATAGAGGCATCATGAGCCAGTCCTGTAATGATGGTGGGCTCCACATAATTTCCAGGACGGTCCATCACCTTTCCTCCACACACCACAGTGCCGCCCTGCTGCTTTGCCTGCTCGATGGCAGCCAGGTACTGCTCGACAGCTTGCTTGGTGTGCAGAGGACCATAGAGGGTGCTGGGGTCCCAGGGGTCTCCGATGCGGACTTGTTTATAGGCCTTGGCGAGGCTTTCAACCACTGTGTCATGAACGCTCTCGTGCAGCATCAACCTCCTGGTTGTGGTGCAGCGCTGGCCAGCGGTTCCGACGGAAGCGAAGACGGCAGAGGGCACCACGAGATTCAGGTCAGCATCTTCAAACACGATAATGGCGTTGTTGCCACCGAGCTCCAGCAGCTTGCGCCCAAACCTTTCTTGCACCATCATGGCCACCATCTTGCCAACATAAGTGCTGCCAGTAAAGGACAACAGATCCACACGCTCATCCTTTGCCATGGCCGTGCCGATATCTGCTCCGCCACAGGTCATGGAGCAGATTGAGCCAGGGAGATTGTTCTGCTCCAGCACCTCAGCCACGATCTTGGTAACTGCAACACTTGTGAGAGGAGTGGTCGGAGCTCCTTTCCAGAGGCAGACGTTGCCGCAGGTCAGAGCGATGGCGTTGTTCCAGCCGTAGACAGCTACGGGGAAGTTGAAGGCGGTGATAATGCCGACCAGGCCGACTGGGTTCCACTGTTCAATGAGGGCGTGACCCGGTCTCTCTGAAGGCAGGATGGGCCCGCCGATCATTCTAGACAGACCAACTGCATAATCACAGACGTCAACGTACTCCTGAACTTCACCAACTCCCTCAACATAGATTTTGCCCATTTCCAGTGACACCAGACTTCCAAGTACTTTAATCTTTTTTCTCAATGCATCCCCAATCTGTCTCACAATCTCCGCTCTTTTAGGAGCGGGAATGTCTGCCCACAACTTCCAAGCCTCCTTCGTCTTCTGAACAGTCTCTTCATACTCCGCCAAAGTAGCCTGGGTAACTCTGGCAATCGGCTCATTGTTGGCAGGGCAGTATGACGTGATAACCTCCCCACTACCTCCCCAGCTACCGTTGTAAACACCTGGGTTGTCCTCAGACAAACCCAGCTCTTTGAGCCACGCGTATTTGGGCTGGTTGATCAGGAGACTTGACATAGCTGCTGACTGCTGGCACTGGGCAAGTGCAAATTTACTTCTTAAGAGGAGCCTGCTGTGCCGAGCAAGGGTCAGTGTGGTGCAGCGCTGCATGAGTGCTGGAAGGAAGCAAAGTTAAAAATTTATTTTGCACTAAAGAGAATTCATAAATAATTATTGACATTTCAGCTTTAAAGTGAAAAAAGGAATGAAAACTACATTCTAGACCTAAAAGAGATGTCTTAAATCCTCCATACAACAATGGAGCTTAAAGTTATATAAAGGCAGCAAAAAACCTAAACTACATTTGAAAGGCTGAAAAGACCCAAAAAGGTTTGATATTTTTCCCCTACAGCGTGATGAGCCGCCAGCTTCACTGCAACATTTAACATTTGGCTTTAAATATTTAGATCTAATAAAATGAGCTATTTTTCATAACTTTCCACAAAAATAAAAATGTGAACATAATGTAGGTCTTGTAATGCAAGACGTTATTATTAACGAAGCGACCTTCAGCTGCTCCCTGTATTCACAAAGGGTCACCACAGCAGGCAGTGCTGGCTGTCGGATTTTTGTAAAGAGTGGCCTTTCTGACGAAGTCTCAGAGAGACTCTGTTAGGTGAATGTGTAACCCACCGGACTGTGTTGACTTTGTTACTACAACTAATTCAACTCATTAATTAATCTATAAATCAACCAATGAACCTATAGCTAACATTAAGGCAAAAAAAATTAACAAGTGCTAAGTTTCATACTCTTTAAAAAGTAAACATAATCTTATTGATGTGTCATTATTAGCCAAAGGAACATTTTGATGATACCACCTTGAAACAACAGAGCTATCTCCAATTTTCTGATGTTTTATGGATGGAAAAAAAAAAAAGCAAATTGATTTAAATTAATCAATAACAAAAATACATGCTTTTTATCGCACAACCAGTGTTACTGTCTTGGTCTAATATTGCAGGTTGTTAACAAACAAGAGCCAACTGGGCCTCATAAGTAATCCATAAAAAGATAAAACTTTCAAAGATATATTCATATTAACTTTGAATTAATAACATGGTAAACATCACTATTGCGACATGTATGAACCTACATATTACATAAAAAGTGTATTTTAGTAATTAGAAATCGAGAAGAGGCACAGTTATATAAACACCTTTCCTGAGGCTACTCTGCTACTGTCCAGCAAGTTCCTTAACCATTTCCACCGTGCGCTTGCGCAATTAACCCAACACCGGACAAACACGAGGCTGGAAAACTTGGATTGAGCTGCAAAAGCTGGACAATGATGACGCATAACGTGTAATCTAAGGATTGCATTTCCGATTTTCTAATATAAGCGTGTCCGTACAACAGCGCTGCTGCTTTTTCAGCGTGGACATGCTCGCTTAGAACAGTCAATGTTTTGAGTCTGACCGTGACCGTGACTCAAGGTCCTCCACTTTTCATTCACCAACACCAGCGTGTACTCATCAAGTCTGCACGTGCACGATCCGTGCATCGATTTTTAATCTTTAAAGTTACATTTGAGACACTTATGACGAGTTTTAACTCACGTCGATATGAAATCCTCAGGGCCACGTCCACTCCAAAGCATGGAAGTACTCGCAGTCACTTCCGACTATCACCGTGGAAACGGAAGTACTGAGAATTGCTGCTCTCTGATTGGACAGCTGTCTCGAAGCACTGTGGAGCCCGCTTTGTTGGACTGATGCATGCTAGCAGATTTCCTTTGTTGTGATTAATCGCTTTGTGGTTGTGTTTCTCCTGTAATAACATATATTGTTAAAGTTACTGTCGTTATAACTTAGAGGATGAGTGGTGGAGTGTACGGTGGTGGTGAGTATGATAATATGCTGATTTTATACACAACTGTCGTCCACGTTGTCCCTGGTTGGAGCTAGCCAGCTTTGTAGCTAGTTAGCTCGTTATGCTAGCTATGCTAAAGTTCTGCTTCGTAGTTGGTCAGCGATATAGTCTTGTGTCCATTTTAATTCTCATGTGTTTAGGGCTGTTCAAATATATAGATATCACAGGTGCTTAGTCGTGCAGACGTGAAGTGTTATACAAGTCACTCAGCCGGTGTCGTCTAGCTAGCAAGGAAATGAATGAAAATGGGCTTGCCGAGCTCACGAACAAATACCGTTTATGTTATGTAACGGTAAAAATAACGGTAGTTATGACGATACCGAGGCTCTCATCGCGATAAACCCAATACAAAGACCCTGCAAAGACATACTGATGACCCATCCTGTCGTTCCTGTGTTTTACAGAGAATAACTTCATAGTTCCTCCGGGTAGCCGGTGTCAGTTGTTATAAACGTGTAGGTACCGAATAGACCTTTTCATTAGTGACGCATGCGGCTTATAGTAAGATGCTTAGAAAGGATTCAAGGAGCTAATAAGACAATACAATAAATAATATTATAAGTAGAGTGCAACAAGCTGAGTACCAGTATAGAGTGTGGGTATAAATATAGGTGTAAATAAATACTTTAGCAGCAAAGGGCATGATGACCAGCATTGATAAAGTGACAGTGTCAGTAGTGGTTAAGGTGCTACAATAACAGTTCTTGTCCATTATGCATGGAGAAGTTTCCCAGCTTCTGGAATGAAGCTGTTTCTCAGTCTGCTGGTTTTGTATTTAATGCTCCTCAGCCTCCTGCCTGAGGGGACAAAGAATGTATGTGCTGGGTGAGTGGGGTCCTTCATTCATCTGGAGGTGTATATGTCTGTGACGGTTGGGAGGCTGCCTCCGACAACTCTCTGTGCAGCCTTCACCACCCTCTGTAGAGCTTTCCTCTCTGCCACAGTGCAGTTTCTGTGCCACACGTTGATGCCAGAGCACAGAACATTTTCCACCGCACATCTGTAGAAGGAGATGAGGACTGAGCTCTCCATTCCCGCACGCTTCAACCTCCTCAGGAAGTAGAGGCTCTGGTGAGCCTTCCTGATCAGGCTGGAAGTGTTTTTTTTCAAGGTGAGGTTGCTATCCAGGTACGTACCCAGGTACTTGTAGCTGGGTACTACTTCGACTGCAGATCCTCCAACGTGCAGGGGTGTGTGTCTTCCCCTCCTGAAATCCACAACCATCTCCTTCGTCTTCTTCTCATTCAAGCAGAGATTGTTTTTCCTGCAAAAGTCCTCCAAGTGTTCCACCTCCTTCCTGTAGCTGGTCTCATCATTGTTTGTGATGCAACCAGCCACAGCTGTGTCGTCCTCAAACTTTATAATAACACAGCTTGGATGGATGGGTGAGCAGTCATATGTAAGCAGCGTGAACAGGAGGGGACTTAGCACACAGCCCTGAGGGGAGCCAGTGCTGAGGACTCTGGAAGATGAGGAGACGTTGTGGATCCTCACAGACTGCGGTCTGTTGGTCAGGAAGTCCAGGACCCAGTTACAAAGAGAGGAGCTCAGTCCCAGGGTCAGTAATTTGTCAACAAGTGTCTGCGGGATAATTGTATTGCAAGCGGAGAAGAAGTCCATGAAGAGCAAACAGACGTAGGAATTCTTCTGCTCCAGGTGGGTGAGGGTGGTGTGAACCACAGAAGAGATGGCATCTTCTGTGGATCGATTCTTCCGGTAGGCGTACTGGTGTGGGTCTGAAGTGACTCTGATGGTGGCTTTGATGTGGGCCATAATCAGCCTCTCAAAGCATTTCGTGACGATCGGCATGATGGCTACTGGCTGTCACAGCAGAGCTCTTGGGGACTGGGATGATGGTGGCAGTCTTCATACAGGTGGGGACAGCTGCCTGGGTGAGGGAGGAGAAAAGAACAGAAACAACAACAAACAACGCACATGCACGCATATACACATATAAGTAATATAATTTGTATTTGATACCTCACTTTATAGATAGCTTCAATGTATTTAACCTCTTAGGACCTGGCGTCCACATATGAAGACATCACATTTTGGGTTATTTAGACCAAAATACTCAATTTTGCTCTACAAGGGCCTGAAATCCACTCATGAGGACATTATACTGCTACTGTTCTGTCGAAATTTTAAACAAATATCCTCATATATGGTTCTCATTTTTCTTAGAAACAAAAAATCAGGTAAAAAAAAATTCTAGTAATTTATATATATTTTTTACATTCATTGGATCCCAATCAGCCCAAATATCAAAGAGAAATCAAAAATGCATGCCGTGGAAGAGTTAGGGTCTTAGGAGGTTAATGATTATTTAAGATTGATACAGCATAGTATTGCGATGTTTTGCGTGGGGATATTGTATCGATCCAGTGACACTAAATATAAATCTTTTATTAAATAAATTAAAATATTCTGGGAATACTATCAATAAGGAGGCACATCTCACCTTGTTGGTGGCAACCTTTCTGCAAACAGTTGCAGTCTGATGTGCATTGACTGCAATCACTCTGGGAGAGATTGTTGAACGTCTCAAATAATTTGCTGTCTAATTTATCAATAAGTTCTTTACAAAGACCCATGTTTTTTTTTACAGATTTTATGAAGGCTGCATGGCTGGGAGCTTGATGTTATAAACCTGTGGCAGTGAAAATGCATGAACTCAAAGATTAAGATGTGTAGCCCAATACTTTTGCCCGCATTGTGTACAAATTACAGGAATAAAATGTTCCCCCATATTTTGTGCATAACTTCATTCGAAAAATGTTCAATCGCAGCCCTTCCCTTATTTCTGCAGATGAGGTGGGAGCATTGGTGTTTGACATTGGCTCTTATTCTGTAAGAGCTGGCTACGCAGGAGAAGACTGTCCCAAGGTAAGTGGCTCACTTGAATGACCTTATTAACAACGTGTCTTTTCTTCCTCTGTGCATCTTCAACATCCCTCTGGGGGAACGGCAATGATGAGAAATCAGGGTTGGAGTCACCTTGGAGGCAGGAGGCATAAATTGAGTTCAGATTATTCCAGAATACTTCCTTTTTCTGTTTCCTCTGGTTTACGTGCAAGTCCTGAGGGATAAAATGAATCTTGTGTGAATAAATGTAAGACATTACAGATGGACACTAATCGCCTATCAGCAGATTATATGCAAGCACAAATTCTACCATTTAAAAGATGTTTTTTCTTTCTGCTTTTGACATAACCCTCTTCTTCTGAAAATCCTCTCAGCATTTAGCTAGACACTGTAAATACAGTTTTTGCATAATAAACTGGTCAAAAACGGCCAGATTCAAATCAGGTACTTTTGAAAATTTCCCAACTGTTTGTCTTCATAATTCAGGAGGGATTGCATCACATTATGGCACCTCAGTGTTCCACAAAAATGTCAATTCATTCACTCACTGCAAAGGAGGATGACTAACTTTGTGAAAGGAGTTTTTGTGAATTTCTGTTGTTATGCTGGTCCGAAATCAGGCTCTTGCAAACAGCCTTAACCTGTAATTTGGTGTGTTTTGTTTCTTTTGTCCCATCTCAGGCGGACTTTCCCACAGTAATAGGTGTGACTCTTGACCGAGAGGATGGCAGCACACCCATGGAGACTGATGGTGACAAGGGCAAGCAGAGCGGCACCACCTACTATATTGATACCAATCAGCTGAGGGTACCCAGAGAGAACATGGAGGTCATGTCTCCGCTCAAGAATGGCATGAGTAAGCGTTTAGTCCAAGTGATTGGAGAATAGGACTTTTTTCACCTGTACATAAAAGACTGGCCTTGATCTTTTCATATGTATGTTGTAAAAAAGGATTTAAATAAATGGGAAGAAGAGCTGTTGGAAAACACGGAACAGGTTTTGATCTCTGATGCAAATGTGAATGTGTATAATCTGGCCTGCTTGATCCAAATCCATAATTAGTCTGTTTTGGTCTGACAACGACTTCATTGGCGAGCTCGTTAAACCCTGGCTGACGTATATATATATATGACTGGAGCGCATCATGAATATTAATGAGATTATTTGAAGCTCAAGGCAGCTCATCAGCATCAGCTGTGGTGTGCAGTGTTCTCCTGATGGAAGCCAAGCCCTCTGCAATCTGTGGTTTACTGCAGTGTCTGTGTCATAACGGGGCATGTGCGGAATAACCCAAACTGTGTTTGGGCTTATTTTGAAAAACTTTGGATTTCAGTTTAACGGTCACCAACCAGGGCTGTTGCTGCTGCTGTTGGTCTGGTTCCCCAGTGAGCAGCAGGGCTGTAAATGAACTAAACTGGTTTAAAAAAGACTAAATTGGTGATTTGGCTCTTCTGCGATGGTGTTTGTATGCTGGAGCGGACTAAGCTTTAGAGGTTCGTTTTTATGTTCTGGTCAGCTGAACAGTTTTCTTTCCTTATTAGAAATTTCAGATATTTGCAGTTTATGGTTGTTCACGTCATCGACTGATCTTTTGATTGTTCTTTGGGTGAAACAATTATTCATTTGCCCTAAATGCCCTTTACTTAGTTTTCAGATTTACTTACTTGAACATTTATTAGTATCAGAAGTGACATAAAGTTACTGTTAGTTTTTTTTCATATAATTCATTTAACTAAGCCATTTCAGGCTCTAACATCGCAGCAGTTTGCTTCTATATTTGGGTTTTGGACTGTTGGACAACTAAAAATTGTAATGGCCATGTTTGTTTGTAGTGGCTTGATTCACAGATAATAAATGGCTTTTGCCAGTTAAAGTATTAAGTGATTGCAGTCCACTGATGGTGTTGACACTTTTTAAAGCATTTACCCAAAGTATTAGTGATGGCAAGTGCCCCAGTGCACTGACCTAGCTGCTGATGCTCATCAGAATCTGGTCCACTGGAGTTTCTCAGGCTATTTAGAGATGAGTGTGACACAAATCTTAATTGCAGCAGAAGAGCACAGTGGGACCAGAGTCTCCCTTAGAGGGCTAACCTGGAAAAATGGTGCCTGGTGCTCAAATTATTATCTAAAAAAAATTATAATTGCTCCAATTTCTCCACCATCTGACCCAACACACATGATAGTGTTGATGAAGGGGCTTTTTGAGGTCTGTATCCACAGAGACTGCAAAGCCTTAGCATGACAACGTTGCTGTTATTTGCTTATGGTAAATGGTCTGTATTTGTATAGTGCTTTACTTAGTCCCTATGGACCCCAAAGCGCTTCACACTACACCCAGTCATCCACCCATTCACACACACATTCACACACTGGTGATGGCACAGGCACCCTGGGGCGCACTGACAGAGGCGAGGCTGCCGGACACTGGCGCCACCAGCCCCTCTGACCAGGCAACGGGTGAAGTGTCTTGCCCAAGGACACAACGACCGAGACTGCCCGATTACAAGACGAACTGCCAACTCTTGAGCCACGATTGATATTCACGTCTTTTAATTTAAACTAGTAAATGTTAACAAAAAGCTGCAGCTCTTCATATGAAATGTAAATGGTTTTGGCTACCTTATTCTATGCACAAGTGATTGCTTTGTCATATGTTTTAATGTAGGTACGGTGACATAAAAAAAGATTTCAGAGGTGTTTGGCAGTTACCAGGCCCTTCATTTGTTTTCTCTTAACTCTGCCTCTAGTTGAGGACTGGGACAGTTTCCAGGCTATTCTGGATCACACGTACAAGATGCACTTCAAGTCTGAACCCAGCCTGCACCCCGTGCTCATGTCAGAGGCGTCGGTGAGTTAACTTTTGAGTCTCAAAAAATTAATCGGTTTGATTTGCTGCTCTGTTTAAAAATAAATATGTGACACATTGATGTTAACATCTGAGCTATTTGAGCTCAGCGCCATGTGAAGAGTGTGTTTCCTGTCCTTGCCCTCATCACCATCTGCAGGTATCTGTGTGTATCTGGCAGTGATTTGTTGTAAGTGGGCTAACTTCTGTTCTGTGTTTGCAGTGGAACACACGAGCAAAGAGAGAGAAACTAACAGAGCTGATGTTTGAGCATTACAACATTCCTGCCTTCTTCCTTTGCAAGTCAGCCGTGCTCTCTGCGTATCCTTTACTGTTTCACGTCATCCAGGACGGACACTAAAGCAGTGCGTTCAGTTAATCATCACAGACAGCTCTGATGAAATTTCATGCCATCTGCTGGACTTTAAACCACATATTTCTTTAACTTTAAACATACAAGCTTTGCCAATGGGCGGTCTACAGGCCTGGTTCTAGACAGTGGTGCAACACACACTACTGCAATTCCAGTGCACGACGGCTATGTTCTGCAGCAAGGTGAGAAGCTATTGTAACATACACATCATAAAATCATAAAGGGACTGCAGTTTGACCAGAAGAGCTCAGCTTGCTGTGATGAGCCAATCCCAGCTGCCGTAACGCAGGAGGCGGGTACACCTTGGACAAGTTACCAGCCTGTCGCAGGGCTGATGGATGGACCGTTAACATAACATGCATGTTTTTGAACTGTGGGAGATTATTTTGCAAAGGTATCGTGAGACTGGGAGCAGGATTTACTGTGAACGTTTCTGATTGGTCAAGTACTTGCCCTCCTCCTCCTTTGGGCTCCTTCCTTCAGGGATTGCTGCAGCGGATCGTGTGTCCATCTAACATTTTCCTAAGCAGCATTGTTTTCTGTCACAGCAGCACTCTGCGTGTCCTCTTTCACTACATTCACAAAAGTTTTCTGTGGCCTTTTTTGTTTACTGTCTTTCTAAAGATAAATGAAGAACAGGATATCTGACAAATAGAAAAGCAAAGTCAGGTTTTATTCATTAGTTAATAAGACCAGATTTATTAATTATGCTGAGGACAAAATCCAGCAGGAATGGGAGTGATCCATTCAGGGTCACTGTTACTGTGCAGTCTTTGTAGAAAATGATAAATGGGGTGTTACTGAAGTCACATTACGGTCTTTGAGTGCTTTTAAATGATATGTGTTACGGTGCCTACAAAGTTACCGTGTCATTGAAGTTGCGTTACTCTTTCACTCTCAACAGGCATCGTCAAGTCGCCCCTGGCTGGAGACTTCATGAGCATGCAGTGCAGGGAGCTGTTTCAGGAGCTAAATGTGGAGATAATCCCTCCCTACATGATTGCATCGAAGGTACGATCTGTGGGAGTGATTGTTTCATTTGATGAATGTTAAATGATTAACTTTGCTCAACATTTACCACGCATGGCTTTTCTACACATCATTGCCACATTACTGGGTTCAAGCCCTTATTGCCATGAGTCTAACCACAGTGGGGGGGTTTGTCCATACAGGATCCAGTGCGGGAGGGAGCCCAAGCCAGTTGGAAGAAAAAGGAGAAACTACCTCAAGTCACCCGCTCTTGGCACAACTACATGTGTAATGTAAGCAGCAAACTCGGCAGCACAGTAATAATAATTACATGTTTGGTAATGAAAGTGTGTCTTTTTCTTCCAGTGTGTAATCCAGGACTTCCAGGCATCAGTGCTGCAGGTGTCAGACTCTCCATATGATGAACAGTGAGAGTGGTTTGATCCTGTACTTCAGTTTAACAGATTCACTCTAACGCTGTACTAGAAAAAGAGTCACATTAGAACCAGAGATGTTTACTCACACATAGATCGATATGATACATTTCAGTACTTCCCCCCCCTTTTCTTTTGTTCATCAGGGTTGCTGCCCAGATGCCCACAGTGCACTATGAGCTGCCCAATGGCTACAACTGTGACTTTGGAGCAGAGAGGCTGAAGATCCCAGAGGGGCTGTTTGACCCCTCCAATGCTAAGGTGAGTTTTACTCAGCAGGTCCCGGATGAATGAACGGCGCTGGTGATTAAATGTATATTGCTCTGAGGTGGTCAAATGTTTTTATTTATGAATGTAACATTTGTGTTTGATCGCTTTTAGGGACTGTCTGGGAACACCATGCTAGGAGTTGGCCACGTCGTGACAACAAGTGTGGGAATGTGCGACATCGACATCCGGCCTGTAAGCACCTCGTTCAACTGGATTTTCTTTTCAGAAACACCGTTTTATGTAATCTGAGTAGTTTTTGTGCTTCGTATCTGTGCCTAAACCCTACAACCCCACTTACTGACCTGTGACTGTTATCCAAGGGTCTGTATGGCAGTGTGGTGGTGACTGGTGGAAACACGCTCATTCAGGGCTTCACTGACCGACTGAACAGAGAACTCTCCCAGAAAACCCCTCCGGTGAGTATCAGCCAGTGCCAGCATGTCACTAAATATGTTTTTATCAGTACCATCTTTAGCTTTAGTCAGTGATGTACTGCAATGTTTGTCTTTCCATTTTAAATTTGCTACATTTTGTTCATCATTTTTTGAGAGATCTTTAATCGCGTGCTTTTGCAGAGTATGAGGTTGAAGCTGATAGCAAACAGCACTACAGTGGAGCGCCGGTTCAGCGCCTGGATAGGAGGCTCCATCCTGGCATCTCTGGTAAGGACACACAAAATGACTTCATGTCTGTACCACATTAAAGGCACTAAAGTGTTTTCAGAGTCTTTTAAACATTTTTCTTGCATCCTCCAGGGAACCTTCCAGCAGATGTGGATCTCCAAACAGGAGTATGAGGAGGGAGGAAAGCAGTGCGTGGACAGGAAGTGCCCTTGATTTGACCCCCGATCCTCATCGTCTTTTTCACTGCAAGCTCAACGTCGTGAATGGTTCCCCCCTCTGACCCAGACTCAGGAACACCTCGCTGTTTTATTTTTGTACGACTTGTTTTTAAAACAGAGTTTGTCCATACACCTGTCTGGGATTTGCTGTAGAAAACAAACATCTGCAATTTCAGCTCCTCTGAGAGCTCCCTGAAAGTCGGCCGGTTGCCTTATCTGTAAGTTGTTGGTGGGAACCTCGAATCAAAAAGTCAAGTTTCTGATCAAAACGACAGAGTACAGAAGCCAAAATGATTTGTGCAGAATGCTGATATGGTAAACTTGGGATGATTAGGATGTATTTGGAAAAACAACCTGTTAGTTTGACGTGAATATCGTCTCGTTCATGAACCTTTTTTTTCTTCCTATGTAGCAGGTCAAGTCGTCACAGGTAAAGGCCAGTCCGTTCCTACCTGTGCTTACTGGTATTAACTCAAATCTGTATTTAATTTTCAGTCTTGCTTGTCATTGGCTTCATGTGGTCTTTTACAAATAAAGTTGTTTTTTTTTTAATGATTAACTGAGTGCTGTAGTCTCAATAGCCCACTGGTTACTTCAGTTCTGAGGGTTTTCATACAGGAGCGTAAAGAACACCGGAGTCGGGGTCAAATAGAGAGAGCGGCACACTTTAGAGCCATCTTACATAATTTATCTTTGAGATCACATGAAAGGTGGTCATACAACAGTTTCAGTCCATCCATGGCTATTTGATGAGCTGATTCACACTAGTCAGATCCACATTTTCAGGATGCAGGAGCTTTAATCTGGGGGAACCTCTCCTGTAACTTGGTGAGACGTCTCTTCTTTAAGTTTTCATTCCTTGCCCTTTCCCGAAGGTAATTCTCAATACGCAGCCTGAAGGAGAAAGGAAGTAAAATCCTTTGTAAGAAAAGTATCACGTACTTAAAAATGTACATGATATTGCATACACTGGTCTTACCTTATATGTGGTTCAACAAACTTGGGTGTGTAGAACCTCTTGCGCTTGTATCGTCTGTTCATGTACCAGGGAATAGCATACTCTTTGAATCGATACCTGTGGAGGAAATAAATCAATGAGATTACAGGGCGTCCAATAAAAGTCTCAAATTAGCTTTGCCAAGGATGAATCGGTTCAGCTGCTCATTACCACAACTATGGACGGGTGCTTACGTGGTGCTTTTCTACTCTGAGCACTCGAAGCGCTTTAAGCCAATCGCATTGCGGCAAGGTTAAGATGAGCGTGACGTGGTTGTTAGTGCCAGATTGGCTGCTCCAAGTAGTTCAAAACTGCTGAAAATTTGTCCAATGAGTGGCAGTTCTCTGTCCAAACAATAGCCTGGTGGTTTCAGGGGAGAACTGATAGGCTGTTTCAAGCCAATAGGAAGGAAACAGTAACTCAAATCACCACATGTTAGAACCAAGGCATACAGAAGAGCATATCTGAACCTAGGATCAGGTGGGCCACAGCAGCAGCAGACCGCATGGATTGCCGCTCCTGTCAGACAGGAAACTGAGGCTACAATTCACAAGGGCTCACCAGCACCGGGCAACAGAAGATTGGAAAAAGATTGTTTGGTCTGATGAGATTTCATTTCTGCTGCAACATTCAGACAATAGTCCAAATTTGGTATAAACAACATGAAATCCTGGATCCATCCTGCCTCGGATCAACAGTTCAGGCTGATGGTGGTGGTGGTATGATGTGTGGGGGCTATTTAAATGCCACAGCCTAGCTGAGTATAGTTGTTGATCATTTCATCCCTTTATAACAACAATATGCTGATCTTCTGATGACTGCTTCCAGCAGGATCAAGCAGCATATCGCAGAGCTGAAAGCAGCTTAAACTGGTTTCTTGGTAAATACTCTTTATTTTATTTTTCAATCCAAGAAAACACTGATAATATTTTTCAGGCTCAATCTGAGAATGAAATATGTGTAACAAAGCTTGGACCACATGTGTTTATATGGACCTACTATGTCCTGCAAACAGGCCGTTTCCCCATCACCATATGATAAAGGTATGACATATCTTTTTCCCATGTAGGTCTGATATGCAAGACTGCCCTCACCAGTACACATATCCAAATATGTTCCTCCTCCAGGCTCCTGGTCGGCCTTTCTCTTGTCCTGTTTGCAGCAGACGCAGTGCACTCTCTCTCTCCTTCGCCACCGTCTCTAGCCTGATCATGGACCGCTCAACCTGGGAGGGGAGAAAGCCTCATATAATCATTGGCACCTACATCGTGTCAGCTATCAGCTCAGCATGAGACGAACCTTTCTTAGTCTTTCTGGACTTGGCATCTGGACCCTCTGCCTTTTTGCTTCCTGTTCAAGTGTGAGCAGCATGTTCTTTTCTTTCAGCAGGACATACCTGAGACACAATCAGAGGGTTACACGCCGCTAAATGTTTTAAATGTTTCCACTGAGACGCTTCATTTCCACACAGCTCACCAGAGTTTGTGCAAGTCCTCGTTGCTCTTTGTTCTCAGTTGTTTGGCAGTCCACGGTGCGCCTAATAGTGCAAGAAGTTATAACAACCTCGTTAGTGCAATAGTAAAATGATCATGTCACTCTAAACTCACACATCTGACCACAAACAATTTGTTAAACAGTATTTACTATACTTTTTAACAAATTGTGCTGATAAATAGTGTTTAGCAGATTGTGTTTACACTGATCTACATTCAGGTGCAAATAAAATGAACATATTCAGGTTGATTCAAACTACAATCAAACCTGCAGACAATGTTCTCTTTGCGTGCTGTAATATTTTACCTGACTTCACATTGGCCTCTCCCCAGTTCTCAGGTGAATCAAAGAACTCCTCTAGTCCTCTCCTGCTGATGGTTGTGTGCAGAGCTCGATGCTGACCTGGAGAGCTGATGGGATTGCTCCAGGATGGGGTGACAATGGGAGACTTCTCCCTGTTGAACATGAAGAAAGTGCACACAGTAAGCCTGATAACAAATGCCGAAGCAGGTAAATTATTTTTCCGCAATTAAAAAAAACCCCAAACAACAAAAACTGAATTCAGGGAATTCCATCTTGAAAT
This sequence comes from Aulonocara sp. 'chitande type north' Nkhata Bay, assembly GCF_057382095.1. Taxonomy (NCBI): domain Eukaryota; kingdom Metazoa; phylum Chordata; class Actinopteri; order Cichliformes; family Cichlidae; genus Aulonocara; species Aulonocara sp. 'chitande type north' Nkhata Bay. The sequence goes on from NC_141365.1 coordinate 1,771,321, forward strand.
TTAAGTGTTACATTTCAGCACTTTCTGGTTTAATCCCAGGCAGATATTTTTGGTGTTAAGCTCTTTAACGTCAAATAAGACTTTGGATCATTTGAAGTTCTTTGGAGCCTCTTCTGTCCTAAAACATCACTGACCTGTCAGTTGGTCTTTAGGCTGTGACTTACTTTTCACACGTATAGTTAACAGCTGTGTATTGATGGGACATAATGGAGACCCCACGATCACAGCAGTCAAAATCTCACTTCAGTCTTAAATACAGCCATAAAACCATAAATGTCCACTGAGTACATCAACATGGGAACTCGGGGTTTCTACCTCACCGTAATAAAGAAAACCTGTCTCTTTGACTTTGCTGTAAACAATCACTGGCATCTTTGCGCAAACAGGGACTGCTGAGCTGTTGACCGACAGCTTTGAATGTGTCGTTGTTAACCCACATTATTGTTCCGTTTTGGGGAATGCATTAAACTGATCTCTTACCTGAGAAGAGAAGTCTGGCATTTGGCCGAACTAACAGCGCCCTGTCGCGCGTTTGTCGCTGAGGATATCCTAAAGACATTTTGAAACTGCTTGCAAAGAGTCAAAACGCGTCCTGCGGATGAGGACGCCGCCATTTTTGATGTAGCGCTTCCCATATTACCCAGAATGCATTTTGTCTCTTTTTCTTAAAAAGAAAAAGAAAGAAAAAAGAAGAAAGATATATTTTTAAATAATTTTATGGTGCTAAATACATTATTATAATATTAATTTAATAATAAAACCCCGTATAACATTTCAGTTGAAAATAAATTACACCTGTGCTCTTATCAAATATGATTCGCTTATTCGCTTAACGGCCAATCACAGTTCGTGTTGCTGGGCCGTCCTCCCAAAGTAACGATGGTGGGCACGAGCGTTCTCAGGTCTGTTGCTGCTTTTGCAGCCAGACTGAGTCCTCTGAAATCTGGAAATACTGCGGCTAATTTACTCACTCGAGCAATCCCCCGCACAGATAAAGGTAAGACACACCCCAGTCGTTTAAAAAATGAGACGACTGACCGGAAGGCTGCTTGTCTTTTCTCATGACCTTGTTAGCTTGCTAACAAGAGCTAGCTGTTAACGTGTGTCCTGGTGTCAATAAAGGAAGACAGTGACTTTATTATAGCTCCGTATACATATGTACTGTTTATATACGCCACTGTTTATCCTCCAGTTTCAACCTCTGCCTTTTCATTGCAGTAAGCGGTGCGTATTTAGTAAACATTAGTTGGGTTACAGGGTTTGAATGATAGTTTGTCATCTCTGTGTCAACGCTTAACATAAATCTGCTTGTTGCATGCAGTGCTATGGTCTGCAGTTTTATCTAAAGGCGTTTCACCATGTTTTTAATAGCGACATGTTCTTTAATATCCTTAAATTATAAGGTTTCAGTAAAGCCACCTGACTCAGTGGGACACCCTTTAAACCAGGGGTAGGGACCGTCAGTCCTCGAGAGCTGGTGTCCTGCAGGTTTTAGATCTCACCCTGGGTCACCACACTTGAATCAAATGATTAGTTCATTACCAGGCCTCTGCAGAACTTCAAGACATGTTGAGGAGCTAATTTAGCCCTTTAAATCAGCTTTGTTGGCTCAAGGACACATCTAAAACCTGCCGGACACCGGTTCTCGAGGCCTGGAGTTCCCTACCCCTGTTTTAAACAGTTCATGCAATACTTTGCAAGAGCGAAAATAAATGTTTACAAGGCTGTAGTGAGGTCTGCTATTATGTATGGACAAAAAGACAGAAGGCAGATTTGCAGGTGGCACAGTTAAAGATGCTCAGACTTTCATTGGGAGTGACCATGATGGACAAGGTTAGAAATGAGCACATGAGCTCAGGCTGAGCGCTTTGGAGACAAAGTTAGAGAAGCAAGGCTGAGATGGTTTGGACAATTACAGAGGAGAGGTAGTGGATTTGTTTTGCAAAGGCAGATAAAAGGGAAGGCCGCTGAGAAGATTTGTGGATGTAGTGAAGGAGGGAGACGATCTGCTGTGGCAACCTCTAAAGGGAACAGCCACACGAATACACATTTGAAGAGCTGCAGTGATGGTCATTCTTGATTTTTGCCCATATGGTCAAACCAAAGATTATTACTAAGAAGATGTCCGCAGTAATGGATGACTGCCATTATTGCAAAAATAATCTGGGATTATTTATTGTTGAAGTGAAACGTAATCATAATCTGAGTTTTTGTAGTCCAATTATATGAATATGTAATTATAGCACTAAACTCAATCGGGCAGCCACCATTAGAAACAACGTCTCTTCAACAAGGGAGATGGGGCAAACGTGTCAACCATGTAAAACATCTAAGCCTGCTAGAAAAACAACACAAAATACAAGCTCCACCCACCTAATCATGATGTAGTGGTAGGTCATAGACTTTGCATTTGTAATACATTATAGAGATACTTGGTACACTGGACAGAGCCTCCATGCAACTGAAGAGGCAGCGTGCGTGCTCACTATAACCAATCACAGGCATCATGATAGTAACTGTGCCCTGTTTTGCAGTTGCGGTCCGTTGGGGTCACGGAAAGAGACTGTTTGTCATCAAACCCTCTGACTACTATGACAGGAGATTTCTGCGCCTATTGGTAAGTGCAGAGCACCATCACATCCACCAAGCTCACGTACATACACTGCAGAAGTGCTCTCTGTTAACTTTGCTGTATCATTATAATATAATGTTTGTGTTCACCCTTTGAAAGAACAAAACAAAATCTTGTTATTGAAATGTAACAAAGGAAGTTTTCCCTCAACATATTTTCCTTGACTGCTCAGACGTACTGTTGGAAGTTTATTATTCACCCACAGTGCAGGTTTCTAAATAGTAACCATGTTTTCTCTCTTATTTTAAAGAATGTTTGTGTTCATGTTCTTACACTCAGCCAAAAAACAAGCTTCCACATTTGTGTTACTCACCTTGCTCAAAGGCACCAGCAGCAGAGAGCAGTGCATACATCAAAACTAAAATGGCCAACATGATACTGTTTAAGCTGGTTTAAAAAAATAAAAAAGTCAGTTCGCTGAGTTAAAAAGTAAGAGATATTTCTTACTTGGTTAATTTTGGATGGACGCATCAACAACTGAATTTGCCATATATTTGATTTTCTTCTCATTTTTTCCCTCAGCAATTTTACATCTTGCTGACTGGTGTTCCAGTGGCTATCGTCGTCACGGGGGTGAATATCTTCATCGGTGAGTAAGCATAAGTGTTTTATTGTGTATTCTAGTCGGCTTCTAATATTTTCCAGGACTTACTCAAATACGTATGGAATGAATATCTCTGTTGCTCGATTAAATGTCTGTCGTGTAGGTGAGGCAGAGCTGGCTGAAATTCCTGAAGGCTACGAGCCCGAGCACTGGGAGTACTACAAGGTGCGTCCCTTTGTCTCTTTGGTTGTTTGTGGTGCTTCTTTCTGTCATTGCTTCAAACTCGTATTAAGGGAAGGATATGCTCACGGATTTTATTTTGAAGTGTAATCATAATATGTGCATATTCATTGTTAACCCCCCCCAACATCATGTTTTCCTCCAGTGAGTGTTTTATGGGACTGTTGTGTTACATTTTCAAACCCAGGTGCTACGACGGGTCCCTCAGGTAAAAGTCTCTCCGAGGGCCCCGTTCAGTGTAGAGTTAAAAGAAGCCTCGACTGAAACCGCGTGCTTTGCACGTCATTATGTTGCTCGATTAAATGTCTGTTATGTCGGTGAGGCAGAGCTGGCTCATCATTATGTGCACTGCAGCATCTTTATTTTTTGACAGGTATCCTATAACAGGCCAAAATTATTTGAAAACATTATTTGAAAACATTTGATCGTTTTGAATTTGATTAGAGCTACGTGGTTTAACAAAAAACTGATGGGATGGAGGCCAAAAAAAAAAAGCTTGAAAAGTAAGCAGTACTAAAAAGAAATAACTGGGGGGAAATTCACATCTAATGAAGTTAACTGATAATAGGTCAGTAACATGATTGTGTGTAAAAAGATGATGTTAGAGAGGCAGAGTTTCAGACGTGTCGATGAGCAGAGGCTCACTAAACTGCACAAAACTGAATGTTTCCCACCACAAAGAAGACTGAATATCTCATCATTCACAGTAAATAATATCAGCACAGCTGGAGATTCTGGAGAAACCTCCTTTTGGGGCAAAGGGACAAGGAGAAAATCAATATTGGCTGCCCTTCAGTTCCAGGCCCTCAGGCTGCTCTGCATTCAAACCAGACATGGAGCCCTGGCATAGCTGACCTGGTTGTGCAAACGACCTGTATGCCAAAGGGCTGCAGTAGCCTGGGTGTGCGTCTGCCCTGGGCTGCTTCCTTACTTTGTGTCCCTCCTGTTTGCTCCTGTCAGAGATAAACCGTCATAATTCTGTCACCGTGTCATCAACAAATGCATGTCAAAGCATCATAATGTAAAGACAAGGCGTATGTGAACATGATCCAGGACAAAGCTCGTTTAAAATGGACTGGAGCCAAGTGGGGAAACAGTCCTGTGGTCAGACAAATCAAAGTTTTTTGGAAAACATGAACACAGCATCCTTCAGACTAAAGAGGAGAGGGACCGTCCGGCTTGTTATCAGTGCTCAGTTCAAAATCCTGCATCTCTGAGGGTGTGGGGGTGCGGTAGTGCAGCCTGCACAGTTCCATAGACACATAGGTGCACACAGTGGCAACATGGCCCAGTGTCCCATCACTGGGACTCAAGCAGGCCATAGCGGACTTGTAGATGGTGAGAGTATAATCTCTGGACTTGGAGCAAGCAGTCTGTACGTAGCACGTACCAGTCTGTGTCCACACACTGACGACTGCCTTGCACTTTCTAGATTCTGGCTCTTTGTCCTTTTCCCAAAAATGAAGTTAGAGTTGAAGTATTATTGCAGTGACACACTGGAGGAGATCCATCATGTGCTGCAGATGCACAAGTGCAATGGAACAGACCGGGACTTCCAGGAAAGGAGTTAAAAATAGCAGCCATGCTAGTCTCCTGTCTAAGGAGGCTTCTGATAAGGAGAAAGCAACTAATTTTAAACTGGGTATGATTTTTAAGCAAAGTCTTCAAAGGACTCAGTGGCACTCTATTTCTTAAAAATGCTTTTATTCCTATAAAAAAAAACCCTCCAGTGTGTTTTGGCGCACAAGCTTTGATCAAGCAGTGAATCAAAGTTCATTAAAGCACTCAATCTTCCCTAGCCACAAGTGGCACGCTTCCACCTTGGGTGAGAGTGGAATATTCCACAAGCGAGGCTGGACAGATGTCAACACCAAACCCAAAACATTCACCAAAGCCGATCCAGACGACACGAACGCACAGCAGCACCAGCCACAGTCAACATGAAAGCATCTCCAAAGGAAAATAATCTTTGTAAAAAAAGTGTATGGTTTCTGAGTTTTCATGGGCAGAGCCTGGTAAATGCTCCTTATGACCTTAAGCTGTTGGTGAGGCGGATCTTGAGCTTAAGAATTAAAACAGGATAAAAAATGTCCCCTCAAGAAAGTTTACTTGACCAAAGCTCCTCTGTAACCACAATAACACTGAACTGCAACAAATGTATGTCACATGCCTGCACTAAAGGGACAGTCCTATGTTTGCACAAAATCCTTGTGCGCTGTTGTTTCAGCACCCCATCACCAGGTGGATCACACGGAACATCTATGATTCCCCAGTGAAGGACTACGAAAAGATGATGGCTGCGATCCAGATTGAAAAGGAAAAAGCAGACATGAGGTGGGTGTTACTGCCAGTGTGCTTCGTGCGCTTCACCATCAACACAAACACATGAATTTAAATGCTTTTAGAAGACGTGTCTGCTTGGCTCATATACACCACACGATACACTGATGTGCTACAGCTGGTGTTTAGCTGTTTATGTAGTGTAACCAACAGTGTCTTGATATTGAGTTTTACAGAGGGAAGCATCCAAGAGAGAGTTTTTAACTGTCACAGAGGTTTACAAATGTGCTTTACAGCACAAATGGGAAACAGCAGTTTGCTACCACCGTCATGGAAAACTCACTACAAACGCTAAAGCGGCAGCCGTTCTTAAGTGTGTCCAGTCATGGAAAGCACCAGAACATGATGCAGTTCTGGTGCAGGGAGGGATCCTGAAAGGGCGTGCAGAGCAGCTGCATTCCTTGATAATAGCATTCTTCCACTGATGTGGAAAACCTCAGTTTTTTGTTTTTCTTCTCTCTCCAAAAGAAAACAGGTGCAGGCGAGCCTATGAGGGAACCATCTTTGGCTTTTTCAGAACACGCTCTCTGAAAAATATGCAGATTGGTTATTGAAATTGGTAAATTTAATAAGATTGGTAAATCTTGAGGAATCAATTTAAGTGTGTGTGCTGCAGCTGTGACAAATGTAGTTCTTTGTTATTTTACGAGCATCGTACATTATTAGTCTTCCATACTTAACCGGTTGCTCATTTCTAAAGCATGGTGTTACATTCTCCGCCTCTTTTTATTCATGATTTTGTTGTCACAGACTGACGCAGCTGGAGGTGCGTCGCCATATGAGGCAGCAAGGAGACGGCCCCTGGTTTCAAGTGCCGACCCTTAACAAGGAGCTAATTGACAACAGCCCCAAGTCATCGCCTGACCATTAATCCAGATGTTTCTGTCATCTGTACATCAATCTCACTGTTTGTACATTTTTTCCCTTATTGCGTGAATAAAGTATCTATCGAACTCTGATATTCATGTTTTAGCGTCTTAATTCAGTTCATGCAGCAAACACCTTTACCGTGATGATATTCCAGAGTTACAGATGATCAGGGACTGGCAGCTTGTGTCAGAGCAGGAAACCCACTGAGGGGGGTCTTCAGTTTGTGTGAATACTTCTGAGCTGAAATCATCCAATAAAGTTCAAGTTGAAGAGTAAATCAAATGTGCATAATATCTATAATTACATTTTTTTTTCCATGAAGGAGTTTGAATTTTCTCCGTCGCGTGCAGTTAGTGGGGTTAATTAGTGACTCTAAAAGTCTCCTATGGTTGTCCGTCTCTGTATCAGCCCGGCATCGAGCTGACAACCTGTCCAGGATATACTTGGCCTGTTGACAAAGATCAAGATATATCCAAATGCTTAGCCAGGGCTGAGAAAGCTTCAGCCAAGTGCAATTAAAAACAAATTGCACCTTACATTTATTTGTACTGTAAATTCTTCCAGATCTCTGAGGAAGGTTGGTCTCCTGTTGGTTTATAGTTTATTTTCTTGCGATGAACACGAGCGTCCACCGGGTGGCAGAGCTCTGCAGACAAGACTAGCCTGGTCATGCGGACAAAGGGCTTCTTTAGACACACGCAGCACAAGTGGACTTAAAATCACATATTAAAAATAAAAATCTGCCATCTGCAGTATATTTTTTGTTTATTTACTTATTATATTCGCAAAATCCTGCAGAGCAATGACATTTCCTGCTCTCTCTCTTTTTTAAACAAACCGACTGCAGATTGATAAAGGATCAGCAGCAGCTACTAAAAATCAAAGTGTCCTCCATAATCACGCACTTCCTGAATCCTGGAAGCTGGAAACATGCTGTAGTAAATGTGGGCGGCTTTATGAATCATCCTCAGAGGCGGGAGGGGCCTTCTCGTAAAACATCCCCGTGAGCAGGAGCAGCACAGCGGCGTCACCACAGCCAACAGCAGCAATGTAATTTCTGCGCAGGTCCGAGATTTTTCTTTTTTTGTGTGATGGGAGACAGGAAAAAGAATAGAAACACAAAAGAACAACATTAGCTTTGCGCCGCACCGTGCAGCAGCCTGCCTGCCTCCACCCCTCGGTCATTTTATTTTTATGTTTTTCAGCGTCACATCCCCCTGGTCGGAGGAATGTAGAGACGGAGTGCTTTAAAAATAGCATCCTCTCCTGTGACAGGCGCTGCCCCGGAGGCTCCGCAGCACTGTGGTGCGAGAAGCAGGAATGCGAAGATGGCTGCAGACCTCGGAGAGCTGCTGGTCCCATACATGCCCACCATCAGGGTCCCCAGAACAGGAGACCGGGTGTTCAAGAGCGAGTGCGCCTTTTCTTTCGACTCTCCCGTGAGTGTGCCTGTCGCCCCCTTCCACACACACACACACACACACACACACACACACACGGTGCGACACGAGCGGCTTGTTTGGGGAGAGAAAGTGCGTCGCAGGCGAGCTGACAGCTTGTTTTGCACGAGCTCAGCGGCGCACGTGAATCTGCTGTAAATGAGCGTGTTTCCATGGTCACCGTCCCCGCGAGCTTGAGAGGGGAAAAGACAATTAAAGGGTGTTTACGTCTCAGGCGAAAGAGATGAAAGGGGTTTCCTTTGTGTCCACTTCACACCACCCCACTACTACTGGAGGTCCACACGCAGGCCAGTTAGACCAATAAACGGAGCCACACACCTACACCTGCCTGAAGCTGGGCTCCCCCTCCAGCAGCAGCACACTGAGTTCACTGCTCCACTCTTGGCCTTTTATAGTCTGTAATTTGTCTGAAAATGGCCTAAAGTGCGTCAGTGGTGCTTGGCTGGAACTGTGTCCACGGTGATGTTTCTGTTCTCAAACAGGATTTGTACACGTTTAAAGACCCTAATGGTGTTGTTTTGGTTTTTAGTAGCTTTTATGGGGTCACATGGTGTCTCTGCAACACTGTGACTATAATGAGTCAAAAAGTGAAAGATTTAATGCTTCTGCTATATGAAAATGCTTATTCTGCTTTATTTTTGTCATTTTACTTTTCTTCTGTGAATAGGACAGCAGGGACATCATGAACACAGCTGCTGCTTTACTTTATTTGAACCTTTAAGGGGTTTCATGCGCTGATGATTCAGTTCTTCCTGTACGTGAACTGAACCCTGCATTTTTGTATCTGCCACAGGTACCCTTCCTACCTGTGACAGATATAAATAACATTTCTTTGCCCCAATGAAATCTCGCTTTCTCGACTGAACCCGTTTTTAAAGGTGACTCAGCTGTCTGGAGTTTGTCATGTTGGCCTGAGGACTGGGTTATTTTTACCCTTGCACTGTTGAGGCTCATATGTCACTCTGGGCCACTTAAAGGTTTATCACGGGGGGTTTATAAGGCCTGGCCTGGTCGCAGATTTAGGTTAACTTTGAAGGTGTATTTTCCAAGTGTGTTGTTTTCCCATGTGAAGTGAACTGTCAAGGAAAGGAAAAGGTTGATTATTGTAGATTTGAAAGCATGTTTAGGTGTCTGTCACTGTTCACGTGGACATTTTTTGATAATAACAAGATGACCAAAGAATCGTGTTCTTCTCTCAAAGACATGACACAAGTCAGTCTCAGCTTATGGGCTGTTACTAAAGGTAAAAATCATTCTCCCAAGAGCTCAGACATGTTGTTAATGAAATAGTCTGCCTGTAATGGGATGCTTTTCAGTTTCAGAAACAACAGCATAAAATTGTTGTATCATGTTGCTCGTATGAAGCCTAATATGAGACAATAATCAATTACTTTCCTTGGCTTAAATGACCTGTCAGAGGAGGCATTTGCATTAAAACTAATGCTTGTCAGCAGCACAAATGCTGAAAGGTGGAAAGTTTTTGGTGCAAATAATAATTCTTTGAGCGAGAAAGAGTTTGGAAAGTGTCAGAATCACATCTCTGTGTTTGATGTTACCGTGATGAGTTTGGCAAACTGGGCAAAATAGAAGATCCTGAAATTGTTCCCACGGTAAGAAATATTTCAAATGTGCTCATAGTGTGCCAGTTGTGCTTTCTCATTGTTATTGTTTGTTTTGCTCCGCAGGAGTCTGAGGGAGGCCTGTATGTGTGTATGAACACATTCCTGGGCTTCGGTCGAGAACATGTGGAGCGACATTATCGCAAAACAGGACAGAGCGTTTACATGCACCTCAAACGGCACGTCAAAGAGGTGCGTCTTCCACCTGCTCCATGTGCTTTGTCGGGCGTTGATTGTAAATACAGACTAAAGTAGAATTCAGAGCACAGAAATCATCTTTGTTTCTAAAGTGCTTTTCAAATCCTGTTTATAGAGCACGTTTGAATCCGTAGCACATAAAGGTAATTCATTTAATAGAATTTAACAGAGTCGAACAGAAAAGCTAAAAAAACAACTCCTGAGTAAAACCAGTGATGTGTGGAATATTGATTCATATATTTAAATGATGATTGTTAACACATAAGACCAAATTAAATCCAGATTTCTTGCGCACAAAAATAATCACAACGTGTCAAGTTGTAAAAGCGTTTTATCGCAGATGTAAACTGAGAGAAATGTTTATGAAAAAAGTGTCTGGAGAGCGAGTAGGCCAGGTGCTTGAGTTTTGGGAGAGGAACGTCATCCCGGCCCTGTCTGATGCAGCATCCCAGTTGCTCCACGGTCCTACATCTGCTCGGTCATATTGTTCATTTCAATAAGTGTTTCCAGTTGGTGAAGCTGGACTGCAGGCAGGTAGGCCAGTTCAGGACACAGACTCTCCTCCCACAGAGGCTGATGCAGCATAATAGATGCAAGTTAGCATCGTCTTGGTAAATGTATTTGTATAGCGCTTTTCTAGTCCCTAAGGACCCCAAAGCACCTTACACTACATCCAGTCATCCACCCATTCACACACACATTCACACACTGGTGATGGCAGCTACATTGTAGCCACAGCCACCCTGGGGCGCACTGACAGAGGCGAGGCTGCCGGACACTGGCGCCACCAGTAGGCAACGGGTGAAGTGTCTCGCCCAAGGACACAACGACCGAGACTGTCCAAGCCGGGGCTCGAACCGGCAACTGTCCGATTACAAGGCGAACTCCCAACTCTTGAGCCACGATCGCCCGCTGGGCCCCTATGGGTTCATTTGCAAATCATTACACCCCCCCCCCTGTTTGTGTGTAACACTTGATGTTTTCAGGCCTGTTTCTCACCTCTAACTTTCCTCACTGAACGTTTTTCTAGTTTTTGTGTGTTTGGAAAATTCCAAGAGTTAACTTGGTAATTTGCTACTAATTATGTGGAAAGTTGAGGATTTCTTTAACTTGTAATAAAGAGATTAAAATCTATTTTTCTTAGTTTGCTGAACACGCCGTTAAAACCCACAATTCATCAAGCTGTGATGTTTTTAAGATTGGACCAGTGAGGTGTGCTTCAGTAAAACATGAGTAAAAACAATTTTCCAATTGGAAAGCAACAATAAGACGAGCATTACAAAAGTGAAACGACTGAACCCATTTATATCACAACAGAATTTATTACTGTAGAGTTTTATTACAATTAATGATGTTTTGTCCAAAGACTGTAACGTTACGCTTTTGTTGAGACTGAGCCACAGAGCTGCTGAGTCATTTAAGGGAACAGTCTTTGCAAAAGTATCACATCTGAACCAAAACATGCTTCACTTTTGTCTTTCTATGAAAACTGGATGGTGACCGACAAAGATCAGAGCTGCTGCCTCTAATTGGCTTCTGCTCTGCTTTGTAGAGAACTGCTATTTCAATGCCTGGATCTGTCCACAAACAGCTGCTCACATTCTGCAGGCTCCTGTGTCTGCTGGGTTTTTTCCCATGGGTCCACTCGGTCTCAAGCGTGTCAGCATTCTCCGTCTTTCTGCCCTGTTTACCCACCGAGAGAGGCTCATTCAGGCCAACCTGATCAAACTGAAAGGAAACCAGTTGGTGGCGCTGTGGAGTTGTGCTGCCAACTGATGATTCTGCAGATTCACGGTCCTAAGCCATTCAATAACTGTGTCAAAGCTAAAATATGTTAATGTTACTATTCTTTGTTTTTGTGTTCATGCTGCCTTTTTGATCGCACTTGACGACATTCAATGAAGAGACAATTGCAGCAGAGGCAGAAAAAGACCATGACACACACTACAGGCAAAGACAGGCCCACACATGATGTAAACAGTATCTGTCGTACTGAAGCACTTTATTAATCATCCTGTATGTTGACCCTGCCATGGTCGGGGTTTTCCGCTTGCCTTGTAAACTGACCCGGCACCTGGAACGTCCAGCATCTATTCCTAACAAAATGACAACTATCTGGATTGGCTTTAGCACGGCATAAAAATGTGTTTTTTCAAGTAATTCTGGATGTCTGTGCAGGGTGCTGAAAGGTGTTTAAATGTGATGTTTCCTACAGAAAGCCACCGGAGCTGCTGGAGGCGGCGCCATCCCCAGAAGAAGAAATGGAAAAGTGTTTCTAGGTAAGACCGAGGCAGTGGTGCAAGTAGAGTTTACAGCCTTATGAATATAAGTAAAAGCATTCAGGGTTTTACTTCACTGGTACAAGAAACTCACTAAATGCTCCTTTCCTCACCACGAGACCTATCGTCAGAACTTAAATGTACCAGAGTAACGACGATCATGTTTACGGATTTTGTAGCATGAGAACAGGAAAATGAGTAATCAACTGTTTATACTCCAGCAGAGGCAGGATTAAAGCACTAAATCATACCTGAACAGTAAATCTCGTTGATTGGTGTTTGCAAAAGTGCAGCTCCAGAAGTAATTTACTGTTTTGGTGGTTTAATGTTAATGTGGTCAGAAACGCATCTCCTGCTCTGTCGTGACCCTCCAGCCGCCCCCTCTTGCCAGCCTTTACCCAAAGCGTCAGATATTCCTCATGATGTGTCCCCTCCTCTTCTTCCTCCGCTTCATCTTGTTCTCTAAATATAGCTCATTTATTTGTAAATGTGGTTGGTAACTGTTCTAAATCAAATCCTGGCCCGCTCCCCTTCATCTCCGCCTCTTTGGGGGTGCGGAGAGGGAGAGTCGCCGGCCTCTCAGCTGCCACCGCCTGTCAACCTCCCGTCCAGGCTGCTGACACGCTTCTGCTGCAGCTATGACGCTGCGCCCAGAGGACCAGGTGACTCTGCCTCCTTCCTGACGGAGGAATTCCTTCCACTCCATGAAGGGTAGATTAGATCAGCCCTCCAGCCATTACCTGCCTCTTCCTGAGGACTCCTTCTTTGGAGCAGTTCTTCCTGTTATCCTTTTAAGATCTTGAAGTGACAGCGGTTATGTACGTATCCGCCATAATCCCCACGTTGGTCCAGTGATCTAATTAAGGCGCTAGCTGCTGACGTCGCATGCAATCAGTAGGCATAACAGCATTGTCAGGGTTAACCTATGATCCTGTTTCCCACTGAGTCATTATGCACGTTTAGGCTGCAGTGGAAAACAAATGCTCTGTATGGAGGGTGATCAAAGCCCGCTCCTTAGAAATCCGCTACTGACTAAAGGAACAAATCATCATCTCAAATTCAAGCAGAAAAGAACATCAAGTAAAGATATTTCAGAACAAACTCAGTGGCAGCTGACTGTTTGCTTCCTCCCTGAAAGATTTAGAGCTGAACCGTGATTTTAACGGGGAGGACTATGAATACGAGGATGAGGCCAAGCTCGTCATTTTTCCAGACCACTTCGAGATCCCCTTACCAAATATTGAGGAGTTGCCCGCTCTGGTCAGTGAGTCTGTGTTACCGTTACAGTGCACACTGATGGTTCCCTGAGTGGCCACCCCGTCTGTCTTGTAGAGCCACCATTTGGTCTCAATCCATATGTTTTACATTCAAGGTTCAAAAACATCTGTGAAAATTCAAAAACGAACTTCATTATAGAGGATTGGTGGGTGACCTGTGAGATGTACACCTTTGCAAACATTTCGGGGAACCATGTGGTGCACCTGTATGTGCCTTGTTTTCTGTGTTTACTGCTTGCATGGAGCACAGAAGAGACTTTTCACACATTTATTCGTTAGTTTGGCTTTTAGAGCTTGGCTTTGGCACGACCTCGACGTCTGTTTTATTATTTAATGCATGTGCGATTTCATGTTGCCGCGGTGGAAAATATTTAATTGTACAGTGTAATAAAAGAGCAGGTGTGTTTTGCTGCTGGATTTTTCTTAACTCTTTCGGTGTTGAATCAGTCATGTGACGTGGCACACACTTTCTTTTTTTAAGCACAAATCTTGCATGACCTCTTTGGCTCTTTTCTGTGGTTCTGAGCTTTTATGTTCAGTTGTAAGAAAATAATTGCTGAAATAAAATACCGACCGCTGACTCTGCTGACGTCCAGGTGACCATCGCCTGTGATGCAGTACTCAATGCACCATCAGCTTACAAGAAACAGGAGCCTGAGTCCTGGGAGGAGGAGATCCAGGTGTCTCGGCATGCCAGAAGCCTCAGACAGCTGGATAACGGGGTCAGGATCCCACCCAGGTCGGAGTGAAGTCTGTGTTATTCCCTGTATGCTGTCAATACAAATAACGGCAGTAAGAAACAACAGCTCTATATAGCACCATGATCACTTTGACCTTCAGATCAATGTACTGACTTTGAAGAGGTCAGAGGTCAAATCTGACACGTACTTTGTGTATGTCAACAATAATCACGACACCACAGAATTCTGGTTTCAAAGTTACGGTTTTTGTCCGTTTTTGACCACGAAGCCATTAAGTTGACTTTGAAGGCATCTCTGGATAGAAGTCCAGTTTATTCAGGTTATTGTGTTTGCAAACAGAATGATGGCACGCACACACTACAAAAACCTCGTTAGTGAAGCCAAAACGAAATGTGAACCATATTTCACATTTGACACTTCATTGATCAAAGTAATCTTTGGTTTCCACCTATTAAAGGCTTTGCTGCGTACTTTATTATACGTGTCTGAATAGGCATGGATGTAAACGTCTATGTTTTTAATGATTCTATATAAGGAAAGTCTTGTATTTGTAGTCTTTGTTTCTGTTGCTTTGATAACTAAAGAACAGGAGAGAACCTGTAAATCCGACGACTTTCACCCCTGTTGTTGAGGAAAATGCAATGTTGCAGTAAAAGTCTAAGTGGCTCGGATGGAAAAGCTGCTTGAAGATGTTTCACCTCTCATCCGAGAAGCTTCTTCATTCTAGGGTCAAATGGTGGAGAGTCCCAGATTGACTGTTTTGACCTTAGAACTCAGATGAGAGGTGAAACGTCTTGAAGCAGCTTAAAGGAGTCCAGACGCTTCTCCATCCGAGCTCCTTAGACTGCTGTGACCTGGATGACTGAGAAGCTTCACAGACATTTTGCAGTCAAAAGTGAGGCTTGGCACGACTGAGTGATTAAAAATGGCACATCAACAACACGAGTCTGTTTTGTTGTCTGCAGTGGCTGGAAGTGTCAGAAGTGTGAGATGAGAGAGAACCTGTGGCTGAACCTGACAGACGGAGCGGTGCTCTGTGGGAAGTGGTTCTTTGATGGGAGCGGTGGTAACGGCCATGCGCTGGAGCACTACAGAGAGACCAACTACCCTCTGGCTGTCAAACTGGACACCATCACCCCCGATGGAGCAGGTCTGGGACTCTTGATATCATCACGAGAGCCGTTCCACGAATCCAGAATTTCATTTATTTCACGTTGTCAGTGATCCTTCCTTTACATTTGTTTTGATCTTTAATGCAAAGAAAACGACAGAAAACTTGTAGTTTAGATCAAATTTATGGTAGTGTTTAAAACACAATAATATGTAGTTAAACTCGCTTCGTTTTTAAAAATTTGACATAATGCGTAGCATCGTGTAGCTATAATAATAATTTCACCTACCGACTGTCCGATCAAAGTTTTGTTCCTGAAGCTCACACAGTGACTCTTGGAAATACAAAGCAAGATCTCATCCATCTGTAGTTCATTTCTAAAGCGAGTAAGTTACCATCCCAACAATGAATCTTGTTGTAGTGATTAACTGCTCTTTAAATTTCAGACATCTATTCGTTTGAGGAAGAAGAAGCTGTGTTGGACCCGCACGTATCAGAGCACCTGTCACATTTTGGAATAGACATGCTACAGATGCAGAAAGGAGTAAGTTAGCTGCTTTGAGCCTAAAACATCTAAAACACATCAAAGAAATCAGTAATAATCAGTCAATTATCAAATCAATAACAAACGCACACCACGCTTCACTGCTGCAGCTACACACTGAACATTTTCATTGGAGTTTTACAAACATTTGTTACATTTCTTTACGTGAAATAAAGAAAACTTTGAAGAGATGTAGCGCTGTTAAATTCACTGAGAGGTTTATGACACAGCTGCCCTAAATCACTGCTATTTAAATGTAGTAATTGGTGTTTCTGTAATGGTTAATGCTATGGAAGAGGACTCCAGTGGCCCTAATCCTCTCCCATATTAATCTGTATGAGTGAAGCACACTATTATTTTTGATTAAAATGCCAAATTACACAAATTGACTTGCATTCCTACAGTGGTTGAATATTATGCTTGATTGATTTGAAGTTTTTGAAAGAGCTGTAAATATTTATGTTTTCTTGTTTGTATGTCAGATGCTCCAATAAATTTGATGAACACTGTATTTAAATCGTGCCAATAGGTGTCAGTCCCAAAAACATCAGTCTGGGGTTTTTGGGGATATTTCAATCAAAACAATCCACATTTAAAAGAACTTCATCTCAGAGTTTAGTTTAGTACATGAATAAAAAGTGTAGGACTGATTGGGATTGACCTGCCTGGATTCTCCAACGCTGTTTTTGGTCTAACCAGGCGTTTTTCATGTGGGGTGGAGTTTAAAAACCATAATAGACTTTCCAGTCAAATTCTCTCCAGCTTTGAGAACCAGATGAAGACTCTGTTTCTCCCAAAAGGTGTTTCTAATATAGCTTCCCTTTTCCCCCTTCAGACAGAAAACGGGCACCACACAGACAATAAACCCCGGCCGCGGGTCAGCGAGTGGGAGGTGATCCAAGAGTCGGGCATGAAGCTGAAGGAGGTGTATGGCTCTGGTTATACAGGCATCAAAAATCTGGGAAGCAGCTGCTACCTTAGTACGGTCATGCAGGTCCTCTTCAGCATCCCAGACTTCCAAAGGATGTGAGTAATATCTCGTATGTCAGATGTTATTGATTCTGTACTGGTTTCACAGAAAGACTGCTTTCCTTTAGAGCCAGTTTAAAAATGAGGTCTTGTTACCACAGAAGAATCTGAAATACTTTTTCAGTTTTTATTAACAATCAAAGCTGTTTTTTATCAAGTGTTTAAAGTGTAAATTTGTTGTTCAAAATAATTTACAAATATTTATTCATGTCAGTCGACAGAGGACATAAAAAAAATCTTTTGAGCAATATTTAAAACTGTTACTTTACAGTTAATGTTCCTGAGAGTCCATCATCCCGTATGCTCCTCTGTAGGTCAGAGTGTGACTCATGCTTTGCTCTCCAGGTATGTGGGTAATCTTCAGAGGATATTTGACTACTCACCGCTCGACCCCACCCAGGACTTTGCAACTCAAATGTAAGTGACTGCAGTGTCACGTTATGCAGTGTGGAACTGCACAAACAGGAGAGGGTGTTTTTCTAGCTGCTCAGGACTGGAATATTTTGTTAATTATAACATAATTAACACGATGTGTCGTTTTCTAATAGAACCAAATCTTGCCAATGAATTTTGATGCTAGTTGTAAAATCTGTTTGACTTTGTCACATAAGCCAGTATGTTGCAAGAGGCCAGTCAGATGCTGTGGGTGTGATGAATGGGAAGCAGATTCTTAGCCAGGAAGGCGATAGATATCAGCTGTGTATTTCATGCTGTGAGGCACGCAGCCAGATAAAAACACGTTTATATCTGTCACTGTTAGAGCTTGTCAGCGAGAAATGGGTCATAGGAAAGTAAACCGTTTATTTGTATAATGGCGCTCTCTTAAAGTTGGATTATTCTGAAGACAATTATGTTGTAAACAGGTACTTAATAGAAACGCTACGTGTGAATAAAGGTCAAGGTGCTGAAGGACAAACAGGAAAGTCTTTCATGATACACATGACGCATTCGGGGGGCGGGGATTGGAGCTGAGGTTCTGCCACCAAATATTTAAGTTCATTAAATTAGCATGTTGCTAAAGGTCGTGTAATCATTTGAAGAGGCTCTCCTCCAGATCTTTGCAGTAGTTGCGGTGCTGCGTGCCTCACTAAGTTAAGCAGGTGACCTGTAAGCTGTAAGGCTAACACAGGGCCGGGTTTACGCCACTTATCACACATTTATGGACTCATGCACCGTCTGGCACAAACTGTTTTAGCTCCTCTTGAAGCAAACGTCCGTCTGATTGGCTGCTCTGCATAAACACAAGGTTTGAACAGCAGGTGGGTGGAGCTACTGTCCTCGCAGCTATAGCTGTGTGCCTGTTATTACTGAATATCGGACGTCTGCTTTTGATCCAAGAGTGGAAAAACGCCCATGAAAACACGCCTGGATCGGGATAACTGTTACATGACCTCACTGTTTAATAAGAACATCAGTGTAATAGTGTATATATGACAGGGAAACAGATGAAGCAGACTAGGTCCCCTTGCTTGCTCCTTTTCACTTTTAATAAATATGAAGTAGTATACAGTCGATGAAAACTGTCATCAGCCTTGAATGAATCTAAATGACTGTATTTCTCCTAATTGTCTCTGTGGAGTACCACTGCACAGACGTATTTATAAGACAAGAAACAACCACAAAGAGCTGCAAAGAGGCGCCACAGCCAGTCCAATAACAAAACAGGCACTTAGGACTACAGCCTGCTTTAGTTTAAACTCAGGATTATCACGAGCTGGCCTCCAAGTGCCCTGTCTGAAGGTTTTGTAGTGTCTTTTTCCTTGACATCTGTGCACACTTCCTTCAGGGTGTGCCATCTAAAAAATAACCCCAGCAAGACTAAAATAAGACTCTACTTTATGCTTATGTGTGTGTTTTTGTGTGGCAGGGCTAAACTGGGACATGGACTGCTTTCAGGCCAGTACTCCAAACCGCCCATGAAATCTGAGCTCATTGAACAGGTGATGAAAGAAGAATACAAGGTGTTAAACTGGGTATGTCCAGCTTCCAAACTGGGTCCATAAGCAACAGAAGCATGCGAATAATCCTAACATTCAGATTTAGCCGCTCAGTTTGATTTAACGTTTGGTTTTTCATAGTAACGTAACAGAGTTGTTTTTTAAGGAGTGTAGTTGAGTTTATATATGTTTAAAGTCGCTTCTCTCCTCCTCCTGCTGTTTTCATTTGGTCTACAAACTGTTGACAGCAGTTTGAGCTGCTCGACTTCAACAGCTCCGTTAATATTTTGTGTTCTGCCTTTTAGTTCCTCACATCACAGCTTTATGCTGCTACATGGGTAAAATGTGCTACTGTTTAATTTATATGAATATTTACGTGTTTGTTTGTCATTTGAAACTGTTGCCTTTTCGGAGTCGTAGTACACATCTGCCACAAAATTACAGGACAGCCATAAAGGGTTATTTCTGTAAGCCCTGGGCTTCTTCCATAAGCTTCACCAGCCACCAGGCCGAGCTGTGAGCTTCCTGCATGTGTGATGGGGAATCGTGGTTGGACATATATTGACAGCTGGGGAGATGTGGGGGGAGAGCTTGTATTATGTCAGTGTGACCCAGCACAATCACAGAGTCTCATCAAATTGTTTCCTTAATGCTGGTACACGTTCTCGTGATGGAGGTTGGTGGTTTTACGTGTTAAAGACTATTACTTTTGTTTGATTGCAGAGAAAAAATATAGATTGGATGGCAGCAACATATTTAAACGTCTGCTTATTTTATAGTAACTGCTGGTTTATGCTTTTTCACACTTTAACTTCTGTTTAACCAAAGTAAATGTAGATATGTGTGAAGGAGCCAGGTTAAATGTTTTTGCTGCATCTTTGTGAAAGCACATTTTTATATGTATGGCAGCAACAAAGTTTTAGTCACAAGCTGCAAGTATCAACAGTGATGGCGAGCATTGGAAAAGATGCTTTTTACCTGAGCATTGTGATGCAGACGTCTGTATTTCTTGTTGTGACAGCTAGCTTAAAGTTTGAGTTTTTTAACAAAGAAGGTGGCGATGCCAGTGCAAAGAACCCACCGCAGACCCGATGGTGTTGTCGTTAACATGCTTTTCAGCATACTTGGTTGCTGTTCACACACTCAGTCAGCTGCAGCTCATAGCCCAACTCGCATTGACATCAACAACCCAGGACCCAGTCAGATTTTTAAGCCGGCAAGACGTGATTGCAGATGGCGTGCAGGTGTGTCCATCACCCCTGCAGCAGCACCGCAGACCGTGCCCCCACAGCAGCGAGTTTTTGAAGT
The DNA here is from genome assembly GCF_057382095.1 of Aulonocara sp. 'chitande type north' Nkhata Bay. NCBI lineage: Eukaryota > Metazoa > Chordata > Actinopteri > Cichliformes > Cichlidae > Aulonocara > Aulonocara sp. 'chitande type north' Nkhata Bay. Next base: position 1,791,410 of record NC_141365.1, read on the forward strand.
ATCTGTGTTACTTTGTAGCATCATATTTTAGCACATATATTATTGTCACGTTAGACAAACATGTTGATTAGCCTGACATCACACATTCCTTCCAACATCTATAATTCCCACTCTCGGTCAGCTGTCTCTTGTGTTATATGGTCCTCTGAAAAGGCCGAGTATTTACGCGTAGTCAGATTATGTGAGACATCTTTTTATATGTATATATATTTTAATTGCAGCACCAGCAGAAGGGCATCTCTGCTCGAATGTTGAAGGCTCTGGTCAGCAGGGGACACCCAGAGTTTTCCTCCAACAGACAACAAGATGCTCATGAATTCCTCCTGCACATGATCAACCTGGTGGAGGTGAGTGAAGCCGGGTGGAAAAATGTCTTCACATATCCACATGTACACTAATTACACACTTTATTAGACATCCCTTGTTGTGGCCATTTTTGTTGAATGTTTATAAAATGCAATTTGTATTCATTTTTGTTTTTTCTTTAAAGGTGTAAGAATATACTGACCTGGTTTTGTTATGTAAATTTGTAATTAATTTTATTGGAGAAGCTTTTGCAAAGTGATTGGTTTATTAGCTTATGGACCCTCTCATTAATCAAGAGATTAAGAGCACCCTGGATGGGTGTGGTAAAGAGGTTTTTTGTTTGCCAAATGTCAGATGGGAAGACGGGAGGGTTAGGAAATGATTTTTTGACCACTTTTGAAGTTGTTAAAGCAAATTAAGTTAACTTTCGTTTAATTTTAAGTTTTAAGAAGTTATTTGGCTGATTTTTGTTTATAATTTTCCACGAAATAAACGGCATATGATTTTTAAACAATGGAGTCAGAAGTGCGTTCTAAAACAAACCTCCCGTTGCCACCCACGGCCTTTTCTTGGACTTTTTTGGTGTTTGGAACGTAAAAGGCCGCGACATCCCTGTTCAACTGTCTTATAATGCAAATACTGTGTTCAAGTTCAAACTGGGCACCAGAATGGGAAAGAGGTGATTCCAGTGACTGTGAAAGTGACAGGCTGTGACTGCAGAGTTTGCTGAACTGCTGGGATTTCCCAACACGACCTTCTCTATGTTTGAAAAAGAGAAAATATCCAGTGAGTGCGAGTACGAGACGTCAGAGTCAGACTGAGGCTGGCAGCAATAACTCAAATAAACACTTGTTGGAATCAATGTATGCAAATGAGCACAAAGTTGATCTTAAACTGCTTTCAGTGACAACGCACTGCAGTTTGAAAGGCCTCCACAGTCACCAAAAAGTTTGGGTTGTGGTGGAAACGGGAGATTCGCATCATGGACGTGGAGTTGAATAAATCTGCAGCAACGTCGAACCAAAATCTCTGATCTTTGTTTCCAGCACCCTGTTGGCACAAAGAATTAGAGAAGTTAAGAAAACAAAGGGGGTCCAAATGGTATTAGCAAGGTGTATCTAATAAAGCGGCTGATGAATGTATAAATCTGGCAAACGACTTTTAGAAATGTGAATGTAAATACATCTGTGAATTCTATATTTGATGTAAGTGTTACAATGTTGCTCTGTAAAATTAAAAAACCCTGACGTCTGTCAGCGTGCCTCGCTGCGTCACAGAAAATCTTTAAAATGACGTAAAACATCCCACGTGACCGATGTGCTGTAAACTGCAGTTTTCTGTGACATTGTCACAGAGTGGGAGCTGTTGTGGGATATGGTGAGTGTGACACACGGGGACAGACAGTTTATTGGAGGAGGGGCCGTTTGTTTTCGACTAAACACAGCACGCCGTCTCCCTGGTTGGTACATAAACATGGGGTGTGCTGAAATGTCTGTCTCAAGCAGGATATCTATAGACCTCTGCTATCGCTTACACTGTGTGGCCAGATAATGCCTCCGATTCTGCCTCACCCAGGACGCATGCCCTGAGATAGTCTGCACATAAACAAAACATAACAACCAATCTCTCCTAACCTCTGTGGCTGTTGTTAAAAAAAATCATCTGTAGATATATTTCACACTAAATGTGATTAACATTTTTGTTTTTGTTTCCACACCTCCTTTGACCTACTAGTCAGTGTTTACATGCCAGTTTAGTTACCCATACATGGATAACCTGAATAACATCACCACCATCAGCAGCACGCCCAGCCTGTGCCATCCTACAAATATGGCTGAAGTGACATTATAACTCGTGTATTGCTGTAGCATCTTAGAATAGAAGGGCTGGGGTGCAGAGAGGCCTTGGCCTTGGCAAACGAGTGCTTTAATCACAGTGCCATCCTTCACCACAGTCTTCAAATAAACACTGCTTCAATCAGCCCTGCTGAGGATATGGAGCCTGTCAGTGATAATGATTCTTCCTAGTTTTCTAAAAAAGATGCAGCTCTCTCCATTGAGGCATTTGGTAAATTAAAGAGTCACATCAGTGTTTTGAATGGCTGTATTAAGAAATGTGGGTCAAACTGCAGTCACGCTTAAGTCTTGCCAGGAGAGTCTAGAGAGACCACGGCAAAGACAGTCGTTTCTGTGATTTATATATCCAGTCTCTATCCACCTCTTCCCCAGTTTATGTCATTGTCAAATAGAGCTGTTACATTTAACCGTATTTATAATTTGCTTAATATGCCAGCGCTCCCACCTCCGGCAGAGCTCAACAGCAATCTGAGGGAGACTCGGGACATTGAGTCTGACCATGTTCAGCACCTCCGTTGCACTGAGCTGCGGCTGCAAGGTGGTTGGTACCCGTCGTGGTGGTGTCCCCCGAACCAGACGTGAAGGGAACCATCAGACTGACGAAGGAGTCCTGTCAGGTTTGGTTAGCCTAGGACTTCGATGGCAGCTGATAGGTACCGATTGGCCAAGCGGAACATGGTTTGGGAGTGGCTGAAGCAAAAACTCGAGTGTGGGAGGAGTTCAGGGAGGAAAAAGACTTTCGGACTGCCTTGAAGAAACATGGAAAACCGTCAGGCGACTCGGAGGGTAAAGCAGTGCTCTACCTGCACTGTGTGTAGTGGAGCGCTGCTGGCTTCGACCGAGGACATTGTTGCACAGTGGATGGAACTCAGAGGACTTCCTTAGTCTTCCGCAGAGAAAGCAGAGTCTGGAGACGAGGGGGACAACTCGTCTTTTCCGGGGGGAGGTCACTGAAGTAGCTCCTTGGTGCCAGAGCCCCTGGTGTGGACGAGGTTCGCCCTGAGTTCCTGAAGGCTCTGGATGTTGTAGGGCGGGCTTGGTTGAAACGCCTCTGCAGTGCTGCGTGGAGATCAGGTGTGGTACCTCTGGATTGATAGACCGGAGTCGTGGTTCCCATCTTCAAGAAAGGGTGTGCTCCAACTGTAGGGGATCACAGTCCTCAGCCTCCCTGGGAAAGTCTATGCCAGGGTGCTGGAAAGGAAAATGTATCCGTTAGTCGAACCTCGGATAAAGGAGGAACAATGCGGTTTTTGTCCTGGTCGTGGAACCAGGACCATGGACTTGGAGAAGACATTCGACTTTGTCCCTTGGTGTATCCAGTCGGAGGTGCTCAGGGAGTATGGGGTGTTTGGTTAATTGCAGAGCTTGGTCTGCATAGTCTCCAAATCTGAGGCCATGGTCCTCAGCTCGAAAAGGGTGAAGTGCCTACTCTAGGACAAGTTCCCAAGTGGAGGAGTATCTTGGGGTCTTGTTCATGAGTGAAAGGAGAAAGGGACAGGAGATTGACAGACGGATTGATGCTGTGGCTGCAGTGATGCAGACGCTGTACCAGTCCATCATGGCGAAGAGAGAGCTGAGTGTGAAAGCAATGCTCTCAATGTACTTGTTGTTCTACATCCCTACCCCTGTGGTCATGAGCTTTGGGTAGTGACCGAAATACAAGCAGCGGAAATGAGCTTTCTCTGAAGAGTGGCTGTCAATGGAAAATTGTATTTAGTAGTCAGTATAATCTTTTAGTGATATAAGTTTGCATATGGTAGAATACTGCATGTAGTTATTTGTATTAGTCCAAGTCCAAGTTCAACTTTATTGTCACTTCAACCATATACAGTTTAAAAATACACAGTGAGGCGAAACAACGTTCCTCCAGGAACCAAGGTGCTACAAGACAAGTTAGTGCAAAAAAAAAAAAAAAATATAATATATCTAGTAATAATATTGTGCAAAAGAGCATTTACAGGTTGGTGTGTGCGATGGTTTGGTGGTGTAGGTCAGTGTGTTTGCGCTTTGTGTTGGTTAGTCAGTCCAGTCTCAATGTTTTGAGGTATTTGAGTTAAGCTGAGTGATAATGTTAGTGTATGTGTGTGTGTGCGTGTTTATCAGTCAGTCCCTTTTTGCTGAGGAGACGGATGGCTTGTGGAAAGAAGCTGTTGCACAGTCTGGATGTGCGTGCCCGAATGCTTCGGTACCTTTTTCCAGATGGCAGGAGTGTAAAGAGTGTGTGAGAGGGGTGTGTCCGATCAGCCACAATGCTGGTGGCTTTGCGAATGCAGCGTGTGGTGTAGATGTCCTCAATAGAGGGTAGAGAGACCCCGATGATCTTCTCTGCTGTTCCCACTATCCGCTGTAGGGTCTTGCGGTCTGATATGGCACAGCTCCCAAACCAGACAGTGATGCAGCCGCTCAGGATGCTCCCAATAGTTCCTCTATAGAAGGTGGTCAGGATCGGTGGTGGAAGCCGGGCCTTTCTCAGTCTTCTCAGAAAGAAGAGACGCTGTTGGGCTTTCTTGTGCAGGGAGCTGGTGTTGAGGGACCAGCCGAGGTCCTTCTCCAGGTGTACACCCAGGAATTTGGTGCTGTCAACGATCTCCACAGAGGAGCCGTTGATGCTCAGCGGTGAGTGGTCGCCTCGTGTCCTCCTAAAGTCAACAACCATCTCTTTTGTCTTGTCAACATTCAGAGACAGGTTGTTGTCCTTACACCAGTCCGTTAGCCTCTGCACTTCCTCTCTGTACGCTGACTCGTCGTTCTTGCTAATGAGACCCACCACGGTCGTGTCATCAGCGAATTTAATGATGTGATTTGAACTGTGTGTTGCTACACAGTCATGAGTCAGCAGTGTGAACAGCAGAGGACTGAGCACACAGCCTTGTGGGGCCCCAGTGCTCAGTGTGGTGGTGCTGGAGGTGTAGTTCCCGATCCGTACTGACTGAGGCCTTCCGGTCAGAAAGTCCAGGATCCAGTTGCAGAGGGAGGTGTTCAGGCCCAACAGGCTCAGCTTTCCGATCAGTTGTTGGGGGATGATCGTGTTGAATGCTGAGCTGAAATCTATGTACAGCATTCGGACGTGTGAGTCCTTCTTGTCCAAGTGTGTCAGGGCAAGATGGAGTGCAGTGGAGATGGCGTCGTCCGTTGAGCGGTTATGGCGGTATGCAAATTGCATTGGGTCCAGTGAGGGGGGCAGCAGGGTCTTGATGTGTCTCATGACGAGCCGTTCGAAGCACTTCATGATGGTGGGTGTAAGTGCGATAGGGCGGTAGTCATTGAGACAGGACACAGAAGACTTCTTGGGCACGGGGACGATGGTGGTGGCCTTGAAGCACGTGGGGACAACGGCACTGCTCAGAGAGATGTTGAAGATGTCGGTGAGAACATATTAGGAAATATTTAACCATGTATGCTTAGAGGCATATAATTAATTGTGTAGTGACAGGATGTGTGATCTCTAACAGGCTGCAGGCTTGGTGTGCACTCCAGGAATGCACCCCCACGTCCTGGGAGCATGAGAGGTTGCACCTTGTTTTATTGTTTTATTGTTTTAACATAGCTATGTCTGTTTTAGTCTAAGTGCCTTTTTGCCTAGATGAACCGCTGGACTTCTTCACTGTGTTATCTAGGGTGAACCATCTAGGGTGAGGGGGAGATTACCCTCTTTTTAACCAAGGATGTACCTTTTGTGCTTTCATGTTATATGACCCTTTGATCAGCAGCGCACACACACACACACACACACACACACACACACACACAAACGCTCACTGAAGTATAAATAAAGACCGGGGCAGTTTCTTAGTGCGAGTCTCAGTTTGGAGGCTGCCCTTGCTAGCAAGAAGTTCTGTGTGTTTCTCTTCTCTGAGTCTTTACTGAAGAAGTGTTTTAGAATATTTTCCCTAACAGTGGCTTAGAGATGGGGTGAGGAGTTTGGCCATCTTGGAGGAGCTCAGAGTAGAGCCGCTGCTCCTCCACATTGAAAGGAGCCGGTTGAGGTGTGCCGGGCCAAGAGGCAGGACACGCTGGAGAGATTATGTCTCTCGGCTGGCCTGGGAACGCCTTGGTGTTTCCCCGGAAAGGCTGGAGGTGGCCGGAGAGAGGCAGGTCGGGGCTTCTCTGCTTAGGCTGCTGCCCCTGCGACCCGGCCCCAGATAACCGAAACAAAATTAATGATGGATGGATGGGACTAATACTTTATGACAGTGGTGTCCAACTCCAGGCCTCGAGGGCCGGTGTCCTGCAGGTTTTAGATGTGTCCTTGATCCAACACAGCTGATTTAAACGGTTAATGACCTCCTCAACATGTCTTGATGTTCTCCAGATGCCTGGTAATGAACTAATCATTTGATTTAGGTGTGTTGACCCAGGGTGAGATCTAAAACCTGCAGGACACCGGCCCTCAAGGCCTGGACTCGGCCAAGCCTGCTTTAGGGATAATAAACTAAAGTCAGCCTGACACATAATCCAAATGTGGTCCGATTCTGTTATCAATGCTCATATTCAGCGTCTCTGAATCGTAAATCTTGGTGTTTCTGCAGAGGAACAGCGCAGGCTCAGAGAATCCAAGTGATGTGTTTCGCTTCCTGGTGGAGGAGCGAGTTCAGTGCTGCCAGACTCGTCGTGTCCGTTACACTCAGCGGGTTGACTACTGCATCCAGCTGCCCGCTCCATTTGAGGCCGCCAGCAATCGAGGTAACGGAGCCCCCACACGCTTACAATGCGAATGGAGGCCACGATTGCCTCTGGTCACTGCAGCAAGTGGGAGAATGAACTGGACCTGCTCTGAGAAGGGAATAATGTTCCCGGCTAAGAGCTGTTTTGTATGTAAGGTATAATTACACCTTCACAGCTTGATATAAAGTATTACGTGACAAATTGTATGTACTATTTAAATGTTGCCAAGATGAGAGTATTTGACTGAAACAGTGGAGTTTTAGTTAAAGCTCTGCAATGCTACACTTACAACAAATACATTGGCTTTTGCAGCTTTTGCAGCACCTTCAGTTCTGAGAATGCTGCAAATGAAAGTGACACATTTTTGTTGTTTTTTTCATTACCAGAGGAGCTACTTGCATATGAGGTCAAGCGTAAGGAAGCAGAAGAGAACATGCGTCCCCCTCCTGAACCAGTGAGAGCGCGGATCCCTTTCACTGCTTGTCTGCAGGCCTTCACAGAGCCGGAAAATGTTCCTGATTTCTGGAGCTCGGCACTGCAGGCCAAGTCAGCTGGAGTCAAGTAAGCAACGTCCACTTGTTCTCGGGCCAGAAATGACCAACGTACACCCCTTTTTAACCAGTATATTTAAACGAAAACCAGCTGGATTCATAAACTGAATTTTCAACACATTCTTTTACAGAACTTCCCGATTTGCCTCGTTCCCAGAGTATCTGGTGGTGCAGATTAAGAAATTCACATTTGGAGTTGATTGGGTGCCGAAAAAACTAGGTAACTAGTATCTCACACTTTAGTGACTGATCAGATTTATTGACCTTATATTTCCCTCCACCAGCATGTCTCAGTAAGTGCAATGCTATAAACCCCCAGCAGAGGGCACCATTAAACTGCAGTTCACAAGGCACAGCAGTGAATCTGTTGCCGGGTTTCAACGTTTCACCTGCACTTTGAACACATGGTTATAAACGTTTATCTGTCATCCTGTCGGTGTCCGTAAAACGCTTTTGCTGTTTAGCTGGTAGTTGAAAATCAATCGGTGTGTTTAGCACCTTAAAATGTTCATAAAGTGTTCAGTTCAGTTCATAAATGGGGAAAAAGGTCAGTTCACGCCTCACATATAGATCGTAATATTTAAAAGTTGATCTGGGAGCTCACTGTTCTTACTGCTGGATTCTTCAGTTTGATACTTTTATATCTCGCTCTGCAGATGTGGTCATTGACGTTCCCGACTTCCTGGATCTGAACCGGCTCCGAGCCACGGGGCTGCAGGCAGGTGAAGAAGAGCTGCCGGACCTCATGCCTCCCATTGTTTTACCCGAAGACACCAGAGGTATGAAATAAAATGGAGGAGGGAGTTTTTAAGCCTATTTGAGTTTAACAATTTGCTCTTTTCTGTATTATTTTCTGTTTGATGTTGACAAATAAACATCCATATATTATAATATATGGCATCTATTAGATGCTGCTCCATTTTTCTCACCCAGAATTCAATGAGAAGGTTACAGGCTCTCATAAATTGCCTGCATTGGCCTACAGGGGTGTTAGCAGTCATGCATGAATTCTAGAAAAACAGTGTACCAGCACCCTTAATTACTCCGGGCGTTTTTGGCCCTTCATCTTTGATTTCACAGTCCCTTATTAATTTTAAAGGGCACTGTTTTCCCAGAGCGCGAAGCCTTTTGTTGTACTGTTTAGCCAAAAAAGCCAAGAATATTTCTTCACTCCATTTATGTGCTAGAAACACCTCAGTATATGAAACTTTGTGTTTACCCTATAACATAACACGTTGCTGCTTAAACCAGCTGCAGTGCCCCAGATCCTTTTTGGCAGGTCTCGGGTATTTTTGTGAATTAAATGGTCTGTGAAATTGTCTCTAATATAATATTCTGCTGAAAGCCACCCATATTCCCTCCTAAGGACACATTAAATGGAATCCCACAGGAAAGGCATGCTCAATCAATTACTGAAGAGTGTTTGTGTTCACAGTGTGGCTAAGCCTAATAGGTTCTAATGATTTCACCAGATCTCCTTGTAACGCACTTCCCTCAGCTCTGGGATTAAAGTACTGGAAGCTAGCGAGTTATAGCACTCAATAAAATATTGTCACTTTTTAAGAAACTTTTTTGCAGGCTTGGTAATATTTCAGCCGTTAAATCCATGCCACTTTAGCCCTTATTAAAAATAAAAAATCAACCCCACAAAGGCAGTGCCCTCCTTTTTGTTTGCCTTTCGTCTCTCTCTGCTCTGTGATTGCAGTTTCCTCCTCCTGTTGTAAAGTTCAGCTACATCAAGTTATCGCTGTCTCTGTTAATATTTCAGCAGATGTGAAGTACAGAGAGTCCTATAATGTTTCAGGCTGTGAGCACATTTGGGGGTGGGCTCGAGCAGAGACGGTAACATCTGAGAGCAGCCTTTGCTGTGCTTCACACATCCATAAACTTGGATCTTTCTTTGGTTTCGTCTGCTACATCTTAGCACATGAATACACAATAGAAAAACTTTGCACTCGCTTGTCTTAGTGTGCCTAAATATTTTAGGACTGAACATGGTGTGCTGTACTGTCGGTGTCAAACAATCTGAGTGGAGTATCTGCACATTAGAGCATCATTGTTTTGGTTTGCTTAGACCCTGTTACGGCTTGGCGTCCTGTACAGATATCTTTGAGGGCCACAGACACACACATGCTTTTATTTGCAGCAAATCTGCACGTCGCTCTGAGCTTCTATTTCAGGAGGTTAACAACAGCGTTGCCTCTGTAAATCGTGCAGCTAAAGCTGTGAAATGAAAACAGGTCAGAGGAGACAACACGCTGCATTCAATGGCCTTTCAGATTTATTTATTTCACATTCATATGATGAGTTTTGCTGGTTGTAAATGAACCGCTGGCCCGTTCCTCCCCTGCTGGAATTCGCAGTGATTCATCGTTGGTCGCACTTCTATCTCCAAAAGGCTTCAGTGATTCTTATTGATTTCATAGCAGCACACAAATGTGTTTTCCTGCACGCTGCTTGAAGCACATTATTTCTCATTGGTCTGTTTCTATTCACTCAATTATTCCAGGCCATTCAGAAAATGGAAAGTGAATTGTTTTCTTTTGCTTCCACTTTTCTTTTGGTTAAAAAATACAAAATTAACAATCACAAACTGCACACGATGTATTGAAACTGGTTCAGCTTTGTTCCTTCCCTGTTTTGGTTACTCACATTATCCATTTAAACCTATTAAAGCAAACCTGCGATTTAAAAGAAACCATGGAAGATGGCTACTCCAGCTGCATTCACTGGGTCAGTATTTCCTTTCAGTTAATATAGCAAACTGGATAAAACCCAGCAGCCGTCCGAGGGGCTGTAACTGAGGCCATGAGGGGAAAACAAAGGAAAATGAACAAAAGCCTGTGCCGCTCTCAGGCCGTGTTTCTGCATTATTTTTTTTCTTCGTTCACCCGATGTTTTCATATCTGTGTAAAATAAAATGTGTTTGTAGGACACTGACAACATTTCACGGTCCAAAATAACACAGTTGGGCAGTGTTTCTGTGACTCATGAGGGGTGTGGGAGGGGACATTTGCTTCTCCCCTTGATGTTCTGCAGCTAAATGATCCTTTTATGAGAAAGGTAAAAAGAAAATTTAAAAGACAGAAATACCAACTGTGCCCAGGACCCGCCACGGGTACTCGAAAACATCTGGATTCCCTGTGTTACAATGGATTTGTTTGATGAACTGTACCTTTGTTTGTGAATATTAATAACGTGCCGGCAGCTCAGATTTTCCAGGATATTGTCTTGGCCGATTATAGATGCTATCTGTACAAATGTCTGCAAATCTTTTATTATTCTCAAAGAGTGAAATGATTCCAAAACAGAATCAACAGTAAATACAGAGCCAGCGATGGTGATGCTTGACTGTGCCGTGTCCTCCTCCTCTTTCAGATAACTCCATGAGCTCCTTGGACTGTAAGTATTTAATTTCTCTGCACAGCTGTGTGCCAAACTGAATAAACATGCAACATTTCTATAAGTTATAACCATAGAAAATGTATTTCGAGCTCGAAGCAGTGGTGATGAATGCTAGCGAGCTACAGTGGGGCAAAAAAGTATTTAGTCAGTCACCGATTGTGCAAGTTCCCCCACTTAAAATGATGACAGAGGTCAGTAATTTGCACCAGAGGTACACTTCAACTGTGAGAGACAGAATGTGAAAAAAAATCCATGAATTCACATGGTAGGATTTGTAAAGAATTTATTTGTAAATCAGGGTGGAAAATAAGTATTTGGTCAATAACAAAAATACAACTCAATACTTTGTAACATAACCTTTGTTGGCAATAACAGAGGTCAAACGTTTACTATAGGTCTTTACCAGGTTTGCACACACAGTAGCTGGTATTTTGGCCCATTCCTCCATGCAGATCTTCTCGAGAGCAGTGATGTTTTGGGGCTGTCGCCGAGCAACACGGACTTTCAACTCCCGCCACAGATTTTCTATGGGGTTGAGGTCTGGAGACTGGCTAGGCCACTCCAGGACTTTCAAATGCTTCTTACGGAGCCACTCCTTTGTTGCCCGGGCGGTGTGTTTTGGATCATTGTCATGTTGGAAGACCCAGCCTCGTTTCATCTTCAAAGTTCTCACTGATGGAAGGAGGTTTTGGCTCAAAATCTCACGATACATGGCCCCATTCATTCTGTCCTTAACACGGATCAGTCGTCCTGTCCCCTTGGCAGAAAAACAGCCCCATAGCATGATGTTTCCACCCCCATGCTTCACAGTAGGTATGGTGTTCTTGGGATGCAACTCAGTATTCTTCTTCCTCCAAACACGACGAGTTGAGTTTATACCAAAAAGTTCTACTTTGGTTTCATCTGACCACATGACATTCTCCCAATCCTCTGCTGTATCATCCATGTGCTCTCTGGCAAACTTCAGACGGGCCTGGACATGCACTGGCTTCAGCAGCGGAACACGTCTGGCACTGCGGGATTTGATTCCCTGCCGTTGTAGTGTGTTACTGATGGTGACCTTTGTTACTTTGGTCCCAGCTCTCTGCAGGTCATTCACCAGGTCCCCCCGTGTGGTTCTGGGATCTTTGCTCACCGTTCTCATGATCATTTTGACCCCACGGGATGAGATCTTGCGTGGAGCCCCAGATCGAGGGAGATTATCAGTGGTCTTGTATGTCTTCCATTTTCTGATGATTGCTCCCACAGTTGATTTTTTCACACCAAGCTGCTTGCCTATTGTAGATTCACTCTTCCCAGTCTGGTGCAGGTCTACAATACTTTTCCTGGTGTCCTTCGAAAGCTCTTTGGTCTTGGCCATGGCGGAGTTTGGAGTCTGACTGTTTGAGGCTGTGGACAGGTGTCTTTTATACAGATGATGAGTTCAAACAGGTGCCATTCATACAGGTAACGAGTGGGGGACAGAAAAGCTTCTTACAGAAGACGTTACAGGTCTGTGAGAGCCAGAGATTTTCCTTGTTTGAGGTGACCAAATACTTATTTTCCACCCTGATTTACGAATAAATTCTTTACAAATCCTACCATGTGGATTCATGGATTTTTTTTTCACATTCTGTCTCTCACAGTTGAAGTGTACCTCTGGTGCAAATTACTGACCTCTGTCATCATTTAAAGTGGGGGAACTTGCACAATCGGTGGCTGACTAAATACTTTTTTGCCCCACTGTAAACCTCTGACCTACCTGAGCAGGTGCTGCAGCTGCTCTCGACTTTGTGACAAACTTGGCTTTGCTGTGCAGCTCTGCTTGCTTTAGCCAGACTCATTTCTCTCCTTGATAAATCATCCCTCAACAAAGATGCCTCTGCAGGCCCGACGCTCCTCTGCTCTCTTTGTTTAATGAGTCCCACAGCGGGAGTCGCCACAAATCTGTTTGGCTGTTTAGACTCAAGCCACTGCTACTGTTGAATCAGCAACTGCATGTTTTAGTTATTGATGCTGATTTGTTGTGTCCCCAGCTCCAGAAATAGACGAGGCTGCAGTAATGCAGCTGGCGGAGATGGGCTTTCCGCTGGAGGCCTGCAGGAAGGCGGTGTACTACACGGGGAACATGGGCCCTGAGATGGCCTTCAACTGGATCATAGCCCATATGGAAGAGCCAGGTGAGCCAGCATCACGGCACAATGCACCGAGGATGGAGGATGATGTCGTGGTGGAGTGTGAAATTAAACATGTCACATGACCTCTACAGTCAGAAGTTCTGTACAAACATTTTTCTCAGTTCGGGGATGTAAACATGTTAGTGCTGGTATCAAATTACATGTTGGGACTTATTTGCTTTTTTTCACACATAAAATACTAAATAAAAACAATACAAATGCATTTTTTCCACGATGTACACTTTATATCACCAGAAGCACGCACCCACCCAAATCATTCAGTTCAGGTGTTTCAGTCACTTCTGTGGCTGCAGGTGTGTAAAGTCAGCTGCTGCAGACTGCTTCTACAAACAACTGTGCCACGAACAGGTCGCTTGCAGGAGCTCGGTGAATTTCAGCGCGGCGCTGTGATAGGACACCACCTGTGCAGTCCACTCGTTAAATTTCCTTCTTACTAAATATTCCACAGTCAACTGTTAGTGGCGTTATAACAAAGTGGTTGCAGTTGGGAACAACAGCAACTGAAGTGGAAAGAGAACTCCTCTGTGCCGAGTGTAAAGTTTGGTGGAGGAGGAAATTCTTAATGCTTCGACATGCCAAGATGTTTTGGACAACTTCATGCTCCTGAATTTGTGGGAACAGTTTGGGAACGGCCTCTTCCTGTTCCAACATGACTGCACACCAGTGCACAAAGAAAGGTCCATAAAGACGAGGATGAACACATGTTAGGTTGAAGAACACGACTGGCCTGCACAGAGTCCTGGCTTCAACCTGACAGAACAGCTCTGGGATAAATTAAAGCAGCGACTGTGAGCCGGGCCTTCTCGTTATAGTGTGTCAAAGTGCAACTAGTGTTTTAAACCTGCAAACATTCACAGCGAGGCTTCAAGACAGCATGGTGGTGATACGAAATGAGTGTGGGGAGAGTGCTGAGGATTCAAGGAGTAACTGTAATCCAGACAAAGGTAGAAATACTAGAGACAAGTAATAGAAGAGCTGCAGTGAAAACAGACAAAGTTTAGATGTTGGTCAGATTACATAAGATGTCTGTGTTGCATGTTTTTATCCACATATCAGCCAAAGGCATTTCCCCCACTGTGGTGCTGACAGAATGCATTACACAGACAGGTACGTTTATTTGTTGGGGACCTTTTTAAACACAGAGGTAATTGAAAGTGAGAGACGCATCACATCTCATGTTCTTCCATTGCATGCACTGTGTTCTTTTGTGTGCTGCAGGTGCTTATCTGTGCTCACCTGCGTGCACGATCGTCTCCAGAAACTTTGTCTGGACTGACTTTGTGTCTTTGTGCTGAGATGTTCCCCTGAGGTGCAGACTCACGTTTTTATTTCCCTGGTTGGCTGTAAAGGGCCTCTCCAGAGGAGTTTTTAAATGGGCTTGATGGATCTACAAAACGGGCTGCATTCAGGCTCAGTGACATCAGCTAAAGGGTCCGATCCTGCACGGAGGTTCTTTCAGCTTATTTTGGTTTGACAACTAAACCGCTGTTCACCTAATCACTTTAGACGCCGCAGTGAATATAAACAGCACGAGGGCTTTAAAGACAATGTGACACGGCCGTAGTTTAAGACTTCACATGCAAACATCTGCTCTTCTGTTCGGCAGCCTGACAGAGCGGCGTCTTTCTGTGGTATAAACACATCTGTATAGGAGGCGAGCAGAAGGACGCAAAACAAGGAGAACGAGACAGAGATGATAGGGGGAGATAAGTGGTGCGCAATTTAATTTATGGCAAGCAGAGTAATGAAGGCTGTGTTTATGGCCAACAGTAAGTCGTTCTATTGGGAGTGTCCTTGTTCCTCAGCGGTCATTGTGCACCTTCAGCAAATTCAACTAAAAGTAAGAGAAGTGTGTTGTACTTAAAAATGAGTATTTCCATTCCATGCTCAGTTTCACTGTTCAGCATATGTAAAACGTTCACCAGATATAAAAGTAATATTCCTTTGATTTCTCTTTTAAAAAATCTGATTGGCATATAGTTCATTTTAATGCGTTTAAAATAGCTACAAGTTGAAATGGTGGTTAGCGCTTTACTGTATCACAGACAGAAGCTCAAATATTCGGGTAAGCGTTTGATGACGGTGCAGGGAGGAATAAAACTCCCTTTTAGCAGAGAAACCTCTGGCAGGGCCAGGCTCAGGGAGAGGCAACCATCTGCTGCATTCAGCTGAGGCACCGAGGGTAAAAAGGGAAATGATGAGCATGGAGAGACAACAGACGACAAACAATAATAGTATGACAGTAAACACTGGGCTGGCTGGTGGAGCCAGTAAAAGCAGATGGTAAACAAGCAGCTCTGAAGCCAGAGATACCTGCAGGAAGGGACGGCGAGGACAGCGAGGGACAAACGCTAACTAAGACAAAGAGTTAATGATATGCAACAGTGGCATATAAGCTTGTGGAGGCTGAAATAGAGTAGATGGGAGGTTTTCAGGGACAGACCCAGACAGCATAAATAAGATTCAGGCTTAAAGAGTTTCTAATCCTCATCTTAAAGGCAGAGAGGGGAGTCTGTTTCCCACATCCAAACTGGGAGCTGACTGGGAACAGGCCAGAAATCTCTGCATAACATTCAATTCAATTCAATTTTATTTATACAGCGCCAGATCACAACAACAGTCGCCTCAAGGTGCTTTATATTGTACAGTAGATCGTATAATAATGGATTCAGAGAAAACCCAACAATCACATGACCCCCTATGAACAAGCATTTTTGGCGACAGTGGGAAGGAAAAACTCCCTTTTAACAGGAAGAAACCTCCAGCAGAACCAGGCTCAGGGAGGGGCGGGGCCATCTGCTGTGATTGGTTGGGGTGAGAGAAGGAAGACAGGATAAAGACATGCTGTGGAAGAGAGACAGAGATTAATAGCAGATATGATTCAATGCATCATGGGAATCCCCCGGCAGCCTACGTCTATTGCAGCATAACTAAGGGAGGATTCAGGGTCACCTGGTCCAGCCCTAACTATATGCTTTAGCAAAAAGGAAAGTTTGAAGCCTAATCTTGAAAGTAGAGATAGTGTCTGTCTCCCGAATCCAAACTGGAAGCTGGTTCCACAGAAGAGGGGCCTGAAAACTGAAGGCTCTGCCTCCCATTCTACTTTTAAATACTCTAGGAACAACAAGTAGGCCTGCAGAGCAAGAGCGAAGTGCTCTGATAGGGTGATATGGTACTACAAGGTCATTAAGATAAGATAGGGCC
Source organism: Aulonocara sp. 'chitande type north' Nkhata Bay (assembly GCF_057382095.1). Classification (NCBI taxonomy): domain Eukaryota; kingdom Metazoa; phylum Chordata; class Actinopteri; order Cichliformes; family Cichlidae; genus Aulonocara; species Aulonocara sp. 'chitande type north' Nkhata Bay. The sequence goes on from NC_141365.1 coordinate 1,807,574, forward strand.
TGATTATTTAAGACCTTGTATGTGAGGAGCAGGATTTTGAATTCTGGATTTAACAGGAAGCCAATACAGGAGAAATCTGCTCTCTCTTTCTAGTCCCTGTCAGGACTCTTGCTGCAGCATTTTGGATCAGCTGAAGGCTTTTCAGGGAGTTTTTAGGACTTCCTGATAATAATGAATCACAGTCGTCCAGCCTGGAAGTAATAAATGCATGAACTAGTTTTTCAGCGTCACTCTGAGACAGGATATTTCTAACTTTAGAGATGTTGCACAAATGGAAGAAAGCAGTCTTACATATGTGTTTAATATGTGCGTTGAAGGACATGTCCTGGTCAAAAATGACTCCAAGGTTCCTCACAGTGTTATTGGAGGCCAAGGTAATGCCATCCAGAGTAAGAATCTGCTTAGATACCATATTTCTAGGCTTTTCAGGGCCGAGTACAATAACCTCAGTTTGATCTGAATTAAGAAGCAGAAAGTTAGCGGCCATCCAGGTCTTTATGTCTTTAAGACATTCCTGCAGTTTAACTCATTGGTGTGTGTTATCTGGCTTCATGGACAGATAGAGCTGGGTGTCATCTGCATAGCAGTGTAAATGTATGCTATGTCTTCTAATGATGCTGCCTAAGGGAAGCATGTATAATGTAAACAGAATTGGTCCTAGCACTGAACCCTGTGGAACTCCATAATTAACCTCAGTGTGTGAAGAGGACTCTCCATTTACATGCACAAACTGGAGTCTATTAGATAGATATGATACAAACCACTGCAGTGCAGTACCTGTAATACCTGCAGTATTCTACCTTTGATTCCTTTACAAAACAACAAGCATATTTGCACTAAGGGAGGGAAGTGCCAATAGCAAACATAAGACCTTTTCAGATATGATTGAGCTTTTTTCTGTTTAAAAAATATTCAGTTCTGCATTTTACAAAGAGAAGCTGGTACTGGAGAAATATGATCAGCCTAGTTCCTGCTAGTACTCGTGCTGCAGCATTTTTTTTCACATTTACATCCTGATAATAAGGACAGAAATCTAGTTCAGAATACACTAAATGAACAGAAATACTGGACAAGCCACATGTTACACTCACAGGAGCTTTGAAGCTCGCAGTTACTGCGTCAGCAAAGCATTGGTGGCAATTTCCCATCAGGGACAATAAAGTTACCATTGACCATTTTGCACTCTGCACTCAGTGACTCTGTAACTTTACATGGTCACCCACTTCCTGGCTGAGTGGTTCTTCAGTGCTTCCACTTTGCAGTAATACCACTTACAAGGTTATCGTGGATTATCTAGTAGGTGACTTGTCGAGTCGTTGGCGTTCTGTTACAGCATCACGCTCAAATTCAGTGAGATCTTCTCTTTAGAACAGTCCATTCTTTCACAAAGGTTCGCATGGCCAGGTGCTTGAGTTCATACACCTGTGGAACTGAAAACACTAGATTCAAAGATTACAAGGTGTGGCCTAATATTTCTGGGAGCCTGCCTTGGAAATACACCAGCCTGATTGGATGAGCAAAAGTACAGATGGTTGGCTTGATGGATGACCAATAACTTTTGTCTCTATCGTGCAGATAGATAGATAGATAGATAGATAGGTGCCTCATTTTCTCAGTACTTCAGCTAAAGGAAAGTAGTGATAGAGACCTGATTTACATGCAAGTCAAAGAAGACCTCTCTTTCAGGAAATGGCCTGAGATTTCTAGCAATGGTATTGGAGGTTAAGTATATGCTGTCCAGATAGTGCATAGATGGTGTTTCTGAGGCTTTTTGTGCCAACTAGTTTAGTTTAGTCTGAATTGAGAAAGAGGAACATTACAGGTCTACAGTCAGAGGTATGAATTTACCTTATTTGAAACCCGAGACAAAGAAAAGTGAAGTGTGTCAGTGAGGTGAGCGGCCACGCTCTGCCAGAACAGCTCAAGTGACTCTAAAAGTCTCTGAAAGGGAGTCGCACACTTTCTTTCCCCTCATGTTGTTTGATGGTGGTGTGCACTGCAGTCTGGTTTCAGATCTCCCATTGGTCTTCACTTTAGTTTAGATTTGGTGAAACTGAAGGTTGTAGCATATGATTCACATCATTTTCATACTCACTGAATTACATGGAGACTCGTCACGAAGGGTGTTGTGTTTGGACCATCCCTGCCAGCCCCACAGAGCTGGAGTCCCTCAGCGTAGGGTCCAGGTGTTTCCTGGTGTTCGTTGCCAGCCTGTACATCTGTTTGGAGAGGCGTAAGCACCTCAACAGATCAACACTCGTGGTGTGCAGACCCCCCCAAGCAAACCTGACTGTGACAAACAATCCACAGGGTGCATTTGTGTGTGTCGTTTCCACTACAGAGCATCGGGATGCCTCCCACACGCCCTCCTAACGTGACCGTTTGCTGTTTCTGTGTTTGAAATATTCTTAGTGCCAGTTAGTCACACACCAGTCGGACGTCTGTGATCAGCTTTAATCGCTTTACAGTTTGAATTAGCGTTGTCTCTAGAAAATGCGACCTTTGACCTCCAAAGCCGAAACGCACAGTAATTAGGTTAAACATAAATGGGAATGTGCTGCATCATTATTTTTTCCTTTGTCTCTTTTTCCTCGCAGACTTTGCAGAGCCGCTCACTCTGCCCTCCATGATTGATCCCGGCCCCTCCGCCGGTGACAGCCCCACGGGCGCCGCCCTGCTGGGCAACTCGCCCCCCGAGGAGAGCATTGCCATCCTTACCTCAATGGGCTTTCCCCGCACTCACAGCATCCACGCGCTGAAAGCCACGGTCAGTCTTCTGCCCACTATGTCCACTGGAGTCTTTCTAGCCACTAGCACAAAAAATGTTTAAAATACATCAGATAATTATTTTGGTAATTATCCAGGATGTCTTACAAATACCATTTTGTGTGACTGAAAAGGTCTTCTGCTGCAGTTCGTGAGAGCAGGGATTTGTTTTAAACACGAGGGGCACCCGACGGCCTGTGTGGACAGCGATGGTCAGCCTGTCTGAGCCGATAAGGTGGTGCCTGTATCTCAGCCTGTTTAACATGCAATACTTTACATATTTATATAGAAATAAATCAGAGCCGAGGACGGAAATCCGGACGACAAAGAACCACCCACGCGCTTCGCTGTCTCTGATGGGTTCGGGACAAAAACACAGCTCTGACCTCCAGGCACCATAAATGTTGTTAGTTTGAAACGCAAGAGGAAAGAAACTCTGACAATTAGTCATTCATTGAGTCATTAAAACGGGTAACAATCAGGAAAATACGGCCTGTAAACCTCGAAGAAACACTGAGCAAATGGAACAATGTGTCAGGAGGTGAAGTTGGTGTAAGGCGGCGTGGTGATTTTAAACAGAGGGCAAAGTGCAGATGTGATTGGTCGTACATGTCAGAGGGATTAGAAATGTCTGCATTTAGCTGTAATCCCAGCAGCCTGTCAGGTTTAGGAACAGCTCACGGCTCACTGACACTTTAACTCGCTGTATCATCACATAAGATTCACTTTGAATGCATTCATAGTGTTGATTTATTTTTTCAATGAGTCAAGCGTGATACAGTTGCAGTAAATCTATCAGTGTTGTTTTGAAATGGCCTCTGATTCTCATCTTTCAAAGTGCGCCCTCAGCAAAAATAGCCCAGCAGACTGTTAGTCAGACGCACAAATAGACACACCAGGCTTCTCATCATCAGTGAGCCCAACTCGCTGCCTGCCTCCGTGTTGTTGAAGTGGAAAAAAGCTCACGTTGGTCCTGAGGGATGGAGGTGTGAAACAGAGAAGCGGTCTCAAGTCTTGGTTCATTATTAGCACAAAATTAGGAAGAAAAAGAGAGTTGCTCTTCAAGCGCAGTGACCCGCCCGGCAACATCAGGCAGCTTAACTCCTCATCATCCCGACATGCTCCTCACGCTGACATTCCCCAGGCATCACACCTCTATTTTGGACCGAACGCAAACATCCTCTGTGGAAAAATGAGCACAGGCAGATGTTTGCGTTCACCTTTCTAGTAAATAATTGTTCATTTAACACGTTCCTAAAAGTGAGACTGCTTTTTATGAGGAGTTTATCCAAGATGCACTGGAGCTGTGGGGGAAAATAAATCCCCCCAAAATTCAATCATCAGCTCTGGTTTTATTCCCACGAGTACTGCTTCTACTGTCACTGTTGATTTGAGCATTTCAGGAAATAATTTTTCCAGGAAAAGCAGAAATATTTGTGGGTGTGGTTAAGGATGTAGAGCAGGTCATCCACTAATTGGAAAGTTTGTAGTTTGATCCCTGGCTGCTGCAGCCTGGACAAGATGCTGAACCCCGAATTGCTCCCAGTGCATTCACTGGAGTGTGAATGTTAGAAAAAAGCTGCTTGTATGAATGTGTGTGAATGAGATAAAAGTGCTTTAACCTCCTAGGACCTGCGTCCACATATGAAGACATCACATTTTGGGTTATTTAGACCAAAATACTCCATTTTGCTCTACAAAGGCCTGAAATCCACTCACGAGGACATTATACTGCTACTGTTCTATCAGAATTTTAAACAAATATCCTCATGTGTGGCTCCTATTTTTCATAAAAACTCAAATAATGTAAAAAAACAAAATCTGGTAATTCTTTGTTTTTACATTCATTGGGCCCCAATGTGACCAAATATCAAAGAGAAATAAAAATGCATGCCGTGGAAGAGTTCGGGTCTTAGGAGGTTAAGAAAAGCCCTTTGTATAAGAACCGGTCCATTACCTGGTGAGCATGTTCACATCTGCATGAGAAGAAGAGATTCCCTATGGTTCTTAGCATTCCTGGGATATTACGGCCTTTTTAGTTCTGAATGTCAGCGAGCTGACCGTGTTTGCGCCGCTTTTGGCATTTTACAGAACAATAATCTTGAACGAGCTCTCGACTGGATCTTCACCCACCCGGAGGAGGAGGAGGAGAGTGATGCCCTTTCAGACATGGCTGACACAGAGCCCAATGACAACGCCTTCTCCAACGCCAACTCGCACAGCGACTCCACGCTGTCCCCAGACGGAGACGCGTCGGGCCCCAGAGTCAAAGACGGACCGGGACGTGAGTGACTCTGCACGACCGCCGCTCCGACAGAAACATACTGCTTCTCTGCCCTTGAATTTAATCTCGACATTGTGAGCGTCCACGGGCCATTTTAGCCCCAGTCAGGTCTGATTATGACGCGTGCTGTACCCACGTGCTGCTGGGCACTGGATTTCAAGGTGTAGCAGCATCAAAAAACAATTTAAATTCCTTCATTTTATCCCCACGTGCTAAATACATCACCTGTTTTTAAGTTAAAACTGAAAATGAGCACTTTATTAGATAATTATCACTTTAATTGTTTTTCTGTAAATATGCGTTAGTTTGTCACTCACTGACTTTGTTCTTCTTCTTTTTCTAAGGATATGAGCTCTTCGCCTTCATCAGTCACATGGGAGCGTCCACGATGTCTGGACATTATGTTTGTCACATCAAAAAGGAGGGACGGTGAGCGGCACGCAGTGTTTCATGTTACAGAGCTGACGACCTGTCACAGAAACATCTCTGATGTCTCATCTCGTTGCATTAACTGTGTACAGATTTATTATTGTTTTTAGTTCTACGATAGTTCACCAGTCTGGCTGCGTGCTGCTGGATCATAACTGAGCCTGTTTCCTCTTTACACTGAGTAGAAAAAGAATAATGAACCCATTAAATCTTTTCATTCAAATTTGAGAAAAATGACACTTTAAAAGCATTTGTGTGAATTTAATGTGCACTTCTCCCGCCTGCAGGTGGGTGATCTACAACGACCACAAAGTGTGTTTGTCAGAAAGACCTCCAAAGGACTTGGGCTACGTCTACTTTTACCATCGACTGTCGAGCAGTTAGACCGCTGCTCGCTGCGCCGTGTCCTTTAAATAACCACAGACCCAGAAGACTGGCAGACAACTGTGACGTCTCAGTGGGAACGATGGGATAACCTCTCCGACCAGCTGCTTGCCTTATTGTGATGTCATTCTGGAGCAACCAGGAACTCTGGTCAGAAGGGAAAGCGATGTGCTTTTTGTGTATTAGTGTTATGCTTTAAATATCAGTGTTTGTGTTCAAAGAAAGAACATGTCTTTACAGTGTTGGTACAGAGGGATCTGTGCAATTTCTACGATTGTGCTCTTTACACGAAACAACGCCACATATCAACTCTCAGTCTTTCTCCTCTTCTCTGCCTTCAGTCACTGTGCCGTTTTTTCTTTTTTCCCAAAGTGGTGCATTTTATAAATGTGTACTTAAGTGCAGTGCTTCACTGCCAGCCCTGCTCTGAAACTGCAACAACAAACAAGAAGCTCCTGTGCTGCAGGGGGCTTTGCATTGAATGTTTTGAGAAACTGGAAAGAGAAGAGGAGCACGATGCTCCTTCCACAGTGCAATCCCAAGTGCTTCATGTAAAACATTACAAATATGAAGCGGAGCAAAATTCACTAAGAATGAAAAGGTTTTGGTTTTCCACACATGGAAGTCACCACGTGAGTTTCAGAGTGATAAATGGGCATTAACTCGATTCGTCCCGGTTATGCTCGAGGCCGACGTGTACGTTTGTCACATTTAATGAAAAACCTTCAACGCCCTGATGCGCCGGCTGTCAGGATGTTAGTGTCATTTCTGTCCCTGTTGCACTTTTTTGACTTTTTCCTGTACCTGCACTGTACTTGCCAGTCACAAACTACCAGGACTCATGTCTGAAGTGCGGCACTGCCAAGGAGATTATATTCATTTGATTCGATCTAATTAAGGCCAGCCTGGCTGTCCAGTCGTCCCTGTTCAGGGAGGTTGCATAGTAACGTAGGTGAACCTTTTGTGTACATAATTTTTGCTCAAAGTGCAAAATATCTGCAAACTCGACATAACTGTTACTGGGCTGCACCTGGCTCCCGCTGGTTCTTTTATCACTCTGACAGATTCAGACTGTAGCCCAGAAGCTAAAACGATTGTTTCAGGCCATGTAAGTTTGAATGTTTTTGTCTAGAGCAATATGCACTAATAACCAAATCTGCTGTTGAACAGCTGTACGAGAACAGCTGTACAGTGACCGTACCTCCTCTGAATGTATACACTCGTGGTGCTCGCTGCAAACAAAACACTCAGACATGACTGTGATGCTACAGCGGGCCACTCTTTAGGGCCTGGAGCTGGTCTAGCCTCCAGCTCTCTGCTTTATCTGCTCAGTAATATTCATAATGTGCAGGATGGATTAAACACTGTGCTCTTGACTGTCAGTATCTCCATACTTGGCTTCATATCTTTATTTTTATTCACGTTTTATTCATCTCGGAGAGCGCGGTCTGCTTCCGGTAGCATATTTGAAGGTGGAGTTCTGCTCAAATTAATCATAATTTATCAAACGTTGAATTACAGTTAATTATTTTAGGCTCTCGTACTCAAAGGGAAGACGTGCTGTTGACAAAGAGAGTAGAAAAGAAAAGCAGAACAGCACCACGATGGTTTCTACGGGCGTTTTTCATTGACACAGACAAAAAACACTAATGTAATTTATATAACAAATCCATATGACTCCCCTTTAACAACACTGTGCCTCGATTTCCCTGAGCAAATCTTAGCCTCTTACCAGAGAAACTGTTTGTCTATGCATTGGGGAATACTAAACATCTCTATGCAAGTCTTGTGTTTGTGCCTCTCGTCGTCGCTGAGTGAGTGACAAGCTTTTGCCTAATGATGGGTAGCTGTCTCTGCTCCTCTCGTGGTCCCGGCTCGTTGCCGTCTTTCTGTCCTCGTCTTTCAGCTTTCTCTCCAGCTCCGTCGCTTCCATTCTTCTCTACCTTGTTTAAAACGTAATGGTTCATTTTGTCATATAAAAAAGGTTTTTTCCACTGTCAGCATGTTAACTAGAGATGGACATTTAGTCGTCTGGGTTGTACCGTTGTACTCTTGTGAGCTTCATTCTCTTTTTCTCTCCATTTAACTAAATGTCAAAAAGCTTCTTGACCTGTTTCTAATCTTTCTGCCTTTTTTGTCAGTTCTGTAGTTTTCATTTCAGAGCTCTCCTTGAACTGATTATTTTAAGCTGACTTTTGTAATGTATCCAAATATGGCTTAGGTGTATGTGAACAGAGTCATGGCAGTCCAGTGTACCAGTGGCACTGTTTACTTACGATGTTTGGATCATTTAATAAACGACATGTTTGTTGAGACCTGGCTTCATCGTGTCGGGCAGGAGTCGGCACAATAAAGACACGGGAGTGTCGAATATATAACAACACTTTATTTTAAAAGATTACTTTCATGTTGTACGTTCCAAAGGTGCTAATGCTGACCTCGTGATTATACAGGGAGAGTAATATGCATTATAGTAGGTGTTTCAATAAACGAGTGGCTGTATACAAATTACATTATTTCTAATTTCATCCCTCAAAATATATTATTCATATACGTGTGACGCAAATAAATGATAACAAGGTGCACGTTCTGAACCGGAGCAGTGGAGGAAGTACATATGCAACAGCAACCTCAATGAGCCCAACCAGTGAAGCCATCACGAATGCTTTATGGATTTTCTGTACCCTAAGCACCAATTCCCACATTTTAAAAGCACAAATCTTTTAGAGATAATAAAAGTGGACAAAGCCAAATAAAAAGTGTCTTATTGATACACAAAAACAAAGTTATTCCAGTGAAATGAAGAATAATGCCCCTCCTTTGGAGTCTTTTTATTCTGTTTTGACCTTTTTTCTTTTTCAGTATCATTGTTTCATTAGAACGAAGAATTATTTGTGTGTCTGGGTATTTATTCGTTTTTTCAGTTAATAGAAACATGCCGGAGCCAAAGATGTGATTGCCTCATTAGGATCGTTAACTGGACAGTTCATTAGGTACACCTTGCTAGTACCCCTGCACACATTTTTAATAAATTCAATATGTAATTAAATCTTATTTTATCCAAGAAGCTGAATGGAAACATTTATCAGCGTGGTCATTATCAGGTAGGCTGCTGTGTTTAAATGATGCTCATTTTCATACCAAGGGGACCAAAATGACCCACTGACACAGGCAGCCATGTTTTCATGCTTATGCCAAATTCTGACCGAGCCATCCGAATGTCAGGAGAAGCCAAGGAGCATCAGACCAGACGTGTTTCGAATCTTCAGTTTTGATGGTCCGTTTCCTGTTCTTAGCTGACAGCAGTGGTTACATGTTCACAGATGCTCTTCTACATCTGCTGCTCCTGGTTTCAGACTACTCTGTGTACTATAGAGATCCAGAAGTCAACAGTCTCTGAAGTAGTCACGCTAGTCCTTCTGGTACCAACAACCACATTCAGAATCACATCTGCACTGTGTGACTGCCACACGATCTGCATCTATGCAGCTGAACAGGTGTACCTAACACAGCAGTCGGTGAGCGATTGTATTTGGTCTGTTTTCACTCCATAAAACTGCGTAACTCTCACCTTTGAACACTTTAGGTCTCCACAATAGAAGACACGGTGAGCAAGTCTGTGTAAAAGCTGTGAATTTGAACTGTTGTATGACTGTCCACTTTTACTCTCCCTCTTTCTTAAGTGTAAACAGAACTAATGAAGTGATTCTTGCAAACATTAAAACCTTATAAAAACAGCTGTTAAAGGGTCACAGCAGGTTGTGAAAGTCTACATAAAAACTTTTCAGCACTAAAGAGTTGTGCAATAACAGCTAGACAGCTTTATAGGTTGGGGTCATTGCAGTGGTTACAAACATGTTTGTAATTTGTAGAAGTAATAAATATAACATTTGTGCATAACTATGATTATCCAGTTCATTAGCCAGTATTCAAGCTGAAGTGTGTTTGCAGTGTGCTGTGCCTTAGACTCGTTATTTTGAGCCTCTCACACTTCCATGCAAGAAAAAGCATCTTGTGTAGAATACATACTGTTTATATACATCATGTTTTGTCAAAGTTTGCGAACTTAAAAGTGCATTATAGCGATATTGCAAGGAAACCTCATGATATATTTACTTTTCTTGGGGTCGGAAGAGAAAGCACTTCCATGTATGTCATGCATACGAATGAAAACGTCATTAAAAAAGTAGAAATGTAAAGGATCTAACATGCAAACAGCCTCAGTTTGTTGCACAGGTGCATGCGTTAGGCTAGGTCAGTTCACCTGAGAAGGTACAGTAGTAGGTTCAGCAAAATAAAGAAAACTGCATCCTATCTCAATGCACTATGGAATGATGTGGACGGCAGAAGAAGGTTGTGGCCCAGCAATGTAAGATTTCTTTAAAAAACATGAACCTGTGGTAACCTGTAACGAAATGGAAAAGAGCGAGGGCCTGCGACCTCATAAGACAACTAGAGTTGATTTTGTAGAGCACCTGGGAGGACAGGCATGCCAGGTAAAAATGTGGAACAGCTCCTGGCCTGCAGAACCTCTCGCTGATAGGGACCTCCTACAGGGTTGAGTTAACGCTTTAGCAAGGAAAACTGGAGGGGGATCGTCGTGCACTGGACTACCACGCTAGCTGCTCTGTGAGCCTAAAGGTGGAGCTTTGAGCGAAATGCAGCACTCACTCTGACAATGCTAACATACTGATAATATCTCCTGTGTTCAATAAGGAGAGATCAAGAACTGAACATGATTTGTTGAGACAAAGAAATGAATGTATTTGGCGATCAGACTCTGGTGACCCATCTTACCTGTCCCAGCAGGAATAGGATTTAGGACAGGACCCCCTGGAGTCTAGACGCTGGTGGTGGTGAACATGAAAATAGAGATGGGGACGAGGTGGGTTGTGCAAATGACAGTCTGAAAGGGAGAGCAATGAAGAGCACAGATTTAAACCAGAGTGGAAGCTAATTGGCTCAAAGAAGGCAGGCAAGAAGGTGATTGAACGAGAGTAATAATAATAATGGATACTTTATTGATCCCCATGGGGAAATTACTTGTTTTTCTCTGCATTTGACCCATTCACTCAGTGAAGCAGTGGGCAGCCCACTAAGCAGGCGCCCGGGGAGCAGTGTGTAGGGACGGTACCTTGCTCAGGGGTACCTCAGGGTAGCCGTTAAGTGGATTCGAACCGCCGACCTTCCGATCATGGGGCGACCACTTTATCTACTGAGCTATCCCTGCCCCTATTATTATGACTGGGTGTGAAAGTGTGGCAATGATCTAAAGAACAGAACAGCGGCTGAACAAGAAAGCAGGCAGGTGAGGGATTGCAGAGCTTCCATATCGAATTTAACCACAAGCTTTATTATATTAAAACGCTGACAGCCAAATGGCTCTAAAGGTAGCTCGATGCAGGTTCATGGCGCCGTCGCAAACTTTGCAGTTATTTGGGCTAAACCCATTCTGCCGGCCGAGTGACACTTTTGTTTTTGGGAGACGTGCTGGAAGCAAATTTCACGCCACCCCTTTCAGTCTGGGCCAAACTGGCAGACAGACCCTCGCTGGCATGTATGGAGCTACAAGCATGCTTAAATTTGACTTCCACAGTAATTTAATGCTAATCAAACAGAAATCAAACATGAACTCCTGGATGTAAACCTGATTTGTTCCAGCGAAGGATACCTTTTATCATCGTCCAGTCTCCCACCGTGAAAACATTTGTGCATGCACCCCTGCTTTGGCCTCGTTGCCAAAGTCGCTGTTAGCTCCCCTCTGAGGCCGACTGTTAGAGGCATGCACATATGTGCTGTGTATCTCTGACTTCTCGTCTAGTGTTTGATCTATTTATTTATGTCCGTGCAACCTGGTTCTAAAAGCAGAAGGCTGCACTCTTTGTGTCGATCAGTCTTTCTTTTAGTCAGAGCTTCTGACCACTTTCTCCCTGGGAGAACACTTGTTTTCATTCTGGCAACTTCCTGATGAAACACTTCTTCTTGTACAGACCGTGACACCCCGGCTGTACAGTTTGGAAGATGAATGGCTCTCACACTGGTCTCTGGTTCTGCCTGATAGTCTTCTTTCCAAACACCGAAATGACGCTTCCTTTCAGTCTGCCGAGGCAGACGGGGACCCGCAACGATTCAGAATGGCAACATAAAACATGACCTTTTGCATAGGAGCTACAATAAAAACCCTCAGACCGTGGACACGCCTGATAAACACCCGAATGTGCTGAGCTATGCAGTACAGAAGATTATCTATCATTTACTCTGTTGCACAGCGAGGTACAGGGTATTCACTTCAGAGAGTGACTTTCAAACTAGCAGCAGTGATGCAAGTGAAGCTGTCAGCTAAAAAGTATGTCTAAGGAAAAGCTTTCGTCCTGCAGCAGGAGAGTCACTGTATTTACACAATCATGTTTTCTGCAGATGCATAACCATCTCGAGTTTGAACATCAACCTGATGTGATTTGAAGTGTGTGGTGAAACGAACAGCGTTCATCATACATGTGCAGCATTCTGCCCAAGCTTACGTAAATATTCAAATCATGCATTATGACTATTAAATGCATGAGCCTTGCTGTCTTTGGAGGAGCAGCAAAGACACCAGTGACGGCGTCAGCAGATACTGACAACAGAAAACAAACTGAGTCAGGTCAGCAAAAATAAAAAAGGACTGAATAATGTGTACAGTAGTCATTAGTAACTCTGAAGCCATCCCAGAACTAGCAGAAGAAGATAAAAAGAGATATTTTTAGACTTGTTAAGAATAACGTTTTCATATGCTAAAGTTTGAAAAGACTAATGAAGGTTTTATAGATTGCTGTTGCCCAGCTTTTCTGTGTTTCTGCAGTCAGCTTAAAGGGAACAAAGAGGAGCTAGGAGCCAAAAGAAAGGAGAGAAAAACCGAGCGAAACAAAAATTAGTGGCTCAGAAAGCTTTCAAGTTCAAAAGACAGCAGTTATTTAAGAAAATGAAACTAGTCTGAAAATGGCTTAGTGTGGGTTTTTTCTGTTTTCATAAAAATAGTATAAATAAATATTGTTGGTCGCATGCTTTTGAGTAAGGCTTGCACATTCCACTCGGACTGAGGAAGTTATATCTGTTTATCTGATGTGCAAAGGGAAAACCTCTAAAAGTATGTTAATTTGAAACAAGAATCCAGTTATGAAAATGCTTATTCATGCAGTATCATTATTTTCCCATTGAAAGGATGAAAATAAGCCAGGAACAGAGCTTGGAGTTCCAGGTTATACGCTGCAGTCTTTGTCATTTGCTCACTAAATCCATCCTTCAGGAGTCAAATGTTTTTTCCTCTCTTTTCTTTGAAAACGGCCTGTGAGGTCTGCTCTATCAGGCTCGTACAACCGTCCGTCTCTGCCGGCTCTGTTCCGCTGGATGAGTCAGTTTTTAATTGATGTGTCCTCTAAGGCATTGCTCGTACAATCTTTGCCCGTCCTTGTGCTCTTCAGGGAAATCACAAATTACAGTGCAAATCCAACACAGAGCAGTCCCTTCAAACCCTTGGAAGAACCTGTCCCCAGAACTGCTCCGAGGTACTTGGGTGAAAAATATAATAGCTTTGACGACTGTAGTTAATTTGGACGTGCATAAAAATACACTGTTGTCTCTGACGTCCATCAGTCCATTCTGACTGTGCACTTTGGACTTTTGGCTGTTGGGTAGAAATCAGATAGTAAGTGAAGAGGGGGCAGATGTTAGCATTACTGCCTCCTGGTCGTCAAATGTCTAAGTTGAAGGCCCGCATGAGATGATCCAAGTCGCCGATATTTGCAGCCTGGAAGAGTTCAGGCTGGTCCATCATGGATAAAGCTATCCTCAAAGCCGCCCAGATGTTTCCAGACATCACCTGGTGGGACTGCTGGCGACTCCGGCTTTTCCTCTGAAGGCTTAAGGCAGTCAGGAAGTTGCTGGCCGCCTCTCTGGGGAAGAAGGAATAAAAGCAAGTCATTGCATCACAAAATTCCATCAGCTGGTCTCCTCAGTTCTGAGACACGTACAGACTGTTGTTAAAAGAAGAGGCGATACTACACAGTGGTAAAGATGACCCTGAGAAATGTTGCTGCCATCAAACAGGAAGAAACCTTGGACAAATCCAGGCTCAGGGAGAGGCCCGCCCAGTCGGTTGGGGTGAGGGGAGGAAGACGAGACCAACTTATTTTGCACAACAAGAATATAAACAAAAAGGCCAAAACATAACAAACCTTACTGCACTTGATCACTCTGCGAGACGTCTCAAGCAGATGTCTCACCTGCCAAACTAACAGGACCTGTGTGGTTGCATTAAGACAACTGTGCAGACATTTAAAGCTACCTCAACGTCAAGGCATTTCTTGCGTTTTAGTGGTAAGGTTTAGAAAACTTACTCATTTGAACTAGAGTAAATTTACATGAAGTCCTGTTGTTTCTATGACTATTTCTATGCTTTTATTTTGTTAGTGTCTATGCTATTTATTTACTTCGGCCACTGACAGCTGTCTAGTGTTGGTCAAGTTACTTGAAAAAAGTAATCAGTAACTAATTACTGATTACTTTCCCCCAAAAGTAATCACATTACTTTACTGATTACTTATTTTCAAAAGTAACTAATTACTCAGTTACTTAGTTACATTTTAAAAACATGATTTACAACCTGAAGAGGTGATAAAGCGATAGATCTTTCAGCCCAATTCTACTTTTTCTGCATAATCCATCATACAAAATGTAATCAAATGGAAAAGTCTCTTTTTAAAACTTGTTTTATTAGTTTTAATCTTTTAACTTTATGCATCAAGCAAAAATTTAATTATCTGCAACATTCTCTGACTGGAAGAAATTAGTTTAACATTGAAACCTATTTTCTGCAGATTCCACACAAAATAAAGTATTTTTTGTGTTTACACTCAGTCTTTCAAAGTAAAACACAGCAGAACATAAATAAAGTCAAAGACTCAGCGGTCCTGTTGCTCTATTTTCACCTGTAAAGCAGGAGTGGGGTAGGCGGAGGTTTACCCTGGTGCAGGTGTGCCGCGGTCAGTGGAAGAATCCGCGAGTTTGCTTGTTTGGAAGTTTAGGGGTTTTTTTCGCTGTAAAAAGAAGTTTTCTTCCCACGCACAGCGGACACTAATGTTTTTGTCACTTTTTATGGAATCAAACTCAAAGTAAGGTCAGTACTTCCACGCTTTAAACGCTGCACGCTCATACTCTCTCTGCACTCGAGATATGATCCATCGTTGATCTGCACACAGCTGTTGTCACGAACGTCGCTGTCATGAGACATTCTCGCAAAAAAATCAGGGTTTCAGTAACGCAGTAACGCAGCGTTTCATACGGGAAAGTAACTGTAATCTAATTACCGTTTTTGCAATAGTAATAGTAATTTGCAATAGTAATCCCTTACTTACTCATCATGTAACGCGTTACTGCCCATCTCTGAGTGTAACTGGCTGAGTTTGGATATGTCTTGATGTCTGCTCATGTCAGATTTCTGGTTGTGTGCTGCTGCTTGTATTTCTACGCTGATAGTAGCTTCAATCTGAATATTTTCTGTTTGTGGATAAGCATTTGCCTTTTGGGTGTTGTCTGGCAGGTACATATTAAAACTCATATGAATGCATATGATTGGTATCATGAGCAGAATTGATATGTGCAGACAGTATTCCACTCACCACACGAGATAAATGATTCATAAGAAGAGATCTTGTGCACCAAGTCACACATTTTGCAATTTAGATTCGAGCTGCAATAATAAATCTATCAACAGGAAATTAATCAGCCACATTTTGATTTTTGAGCCAATATCGTCTGCAGCCTTCTCAGTGTGAAGATGTCATGCTTTTATTTGGCATTTATGAAAACTCACATATTAACTCTGTGCATTGTCTTACTTCAACTGCTGCCCTTTCTGACCTACACTTTGGCTGTTATGCTTATTAATTCTACTCCACTGCATTACGCAAAAAGAATAGAAATGCTATCCCACTCACAGATCACTCACCTGTGTGCCCCCAGGTTAATACAGCTGATGCCCAGGTTGTAGCGGGACCGGATAAACCCCGGCTGCAGCTCCAGGGCTCTTGTGTAAGCCTCCACCGCCTCCTCGCTTCGATCTCCATTCGCCAGCGTGGCCCCGAGGCGGTTCCACAACAAGTAGTCCTGCACAAGAGTGCGAGTCATCGGTTGATTGAGGAATAGGAAATGTCAGGTAGTGAAGGTTTGGTACAGCTCAGTGTGGTGTCAGATGCTGCCAGCCTAAATAACCAACATACTCAAGACTTGCATTCAGTCATTTAGTGCAATTTAAAACTCATCAGCGACATCGCTTCAATTATTATTTAATTATTCAAGGCTTAAACGCTGTCCACCTTTGAAGGACCTAAAAATCAGCTTGCAGTGTCTTTAATACAATAGATGGACTAATTAGGACTTGGATAATCTGGGCTGCTGCGCATCACATGGCCTTCCATCTGCAGTGACAGCGTGACAAAGCAGTCTTTCTTTAGAGACCTAAATAACAAGGGGCTGTTTTGGAGCATTGTAACATCTCCCCTGGTTAAAAGTAACTCAAGAAGGGTAATTTAAGGATAGCTGAGTTATATCACAAAGGATGTCCTTGCTGTTGTTTCCCACCTGCAGGTAGACAGGCACATACAGAGGTCATGGTCTGTTACAGGGATCCTTCATCTCTGGCTAAGCCCAGCACTGGGGTATAATTATCTCCCTTTGTGTTCAGAGCTATTTTTCCAGCAGGGGACCTGATATTACCAAGTCAAATGCGGGAGGCTGGATTTAACAGTGAGTAATATTCATGCCGGCCTGGGACAGTGCTGGGAGGATGGAGCTCATTTGCATACAGAGAAATGGTAGAAAAGTTCTTGGTTGTATTTGCGTGCGTGTCCATTTTATCTGTCGCATGCCTGTGTGTTCTAGTGGAGTGAATATGCATGCATCTGAGATTATTTTTAGCTCTCTGCGTAATTATGTGTGTTTTTGTGTATGTGTGTGCGGATTGCGTCTTGCTCAACCGTTGTGCTGGATCACAAGCGAGAGCATATGTGTGCCAGTCAGGAGTTCACCAGGCCAGATTTGGCAGCGCGACAGTTCGCATATTGCTGTGACAGTTTGCTGTGCCTCACTGCATCTGTTTGCACAAGCTCTCCCTTGATATCGTGGCTCATCCTCGCTATGCTTTGGGGCTTCGTGTCTGCTGCGTGTGTTTGGAAGTCTGGCTCTTACAGTATGTACAGTATTAGAAAGCACAGCACACGCTCACAGGAAACATTCCTGAAGGGTTCACATCAGCACGATAATAACACACACACACAACCAACACACACAGCTGCTGCAGATTTATCTGCGTTCCACCACATCCCAGAGATGCTCTGCTGGACTGGGATCTGGTGACTGTGGTGGCCGTACAGAGACTTCAGTGTCATGTTCAAGAAACCAGTTTGATCTGATCCATGGGACGTAGTGTGCTATTCTGCTGTCAGCAGAGGGATGGACACGTTCAGCAACAATACTCAGGTCGGCTGTGGTGTTTAAATACTGACCGGTCGGTACTAAGAGGCCCAAAGTGCGCTAGATCAGCGGTCCCCAACCCCCGGGCCACGGACCGCTCGTTTGATACCGGGCTGCGAGGCTTGAGGTTTCAGTTTTCAGTTCCCTGGGTCTTTCCCGTGTTGAAGTTGTGCGTCTTATTTTGAAAGAAACGTTTACGCGTTACCATAGTAACAGAGAGGGGGATGTTACTCTCGCTGTTGTTCAGGGGGACGCTGCTAATAAAGTTACACAATTACACAGTGAATTCGCTTTTATAATAATAATAATAATGGATACTTTATTGATCCCCATGGGGAAATTACTTGTTTTTCTCTGCATTTGACCCATTCACTCTGTGAAGCAGTGGGCAGCCCACTAAGCAGGCGCCCGGGGAGCAGTGTGTAGGGACGGTACCTTGCTCAGGGGTACCTCAGGGTAGCCGTTAAGTGGATTCGAACCGCCGACCTTCCGATCATGGGGCGACCACTTTACCTACTGAGCTATTATATTATATATATTATTATTATATTTACAAAGCGCCACAGTTTTTGTCTCGGTTGTATCATTTTATTTTGTTGTATTTATCCGCCACACCTTAAAGGCCGGCCCGTGAAAATATGGTCCGACATTAAACTGGTCCGTGGCGCACAAAAGGGGCCGCTTCTCCAGATACTGTACCCAGCACCACTCTAACACCAACAGCCTGAACTATTGATGCGAAGCCGGATGAAGCGATTGTTGCTGCAGAATATGAGACTCATTGAATCAAGCAACATTTTTCCAGTCTTGTATTATCCATGTAAACTGTAGCCTCAGTTTCCTGTTTTAAGCAGGCGGGGCAGACAGTGTGGTCTTCTGCTGCTGCACTGTGCACTCAGAGATGCTCTTTTTATACACTGCCTGTAATAACTGGTTATTTTTTTGGCATTTGCCTTTATTTGATTACAATAATGGAACTAGACAGGAAAGCAGAGAAAGACAGGGAAGACATGCATGAAAGGGCCATACGATCGCCTGCTCACCCACTGTGGTAACTGGTGCCATATTTGAGTTACTGTTGGCTTCCTATCAGCTGGAAGCTATTTTTGACTGACCGCTGACACCAAGGAAGGATTTTCACCAAGTTTCTCTTTTTTTGAATCATTCTTTCTAAACCTGAGAGATGATGATTGTGTGTGAAAGCAGATCAGCAGTTTCTGAAACACTAAGACCACTAAGTCTAAAGTCTAAGTCTAAATTACATACCTTATCAATAAAGTAAAACGTAAGCCAAAAAGAAAGAGCAGCTCACTAGCTGCAAACACAACAAGCACTCAGCTCACAAGCTGTAACCACACTACTGGCACTCTGGCCCAGAGCTCACCTTTCCCTGGGCTTAAATCTCCTTGATTACTGACGCGAGTCAGCTGTGTAAAAGGGAAAGGTGGCACCTCAGGCAGAAGAGGTGGTGGGACACGCCCACACAGGCATCTTCAGGAGGAGGCCCTGCTAGGGCCGTAACACCACGACAACAGAAAACCCACTGTTGTGCTGTAACATGGATGTAATATGTGAGCAACCGATCCACTGTTGTATGAAAGCCGTTGACATTGGTGCATTAATGCAGTGCCAGCTGTTCATGTGTTATGAGCCGTGTTTGGATTATCACTTATTTCCCTTCTCTCTTTTAAAAACTATACTTGATAAGTAGAGCCTAACTAACAAAGCTGCTAAGTTGTTGACTGGTATATGGTAAAGTGTCAGCCTAAAGTCATCTTTTTGGAGAACCATGCATATTAAACCGTGCCCCTGTGTGTAGTGCGTAGGGCTGTGTGTCTACCTCGGGCCGCACTGACAAAGCCGTGTTGAAGGCCTCCACGGCTTTGTTAAACTCTCCGCTGAGGTTGTAAAGCACCCCGAGGCCCGTCTGCAAATCTGGGTCGATGCTGTCAGAGTTCTGCTGAACTGCTTCCAGGTAGAGCTCCTTGACCTCTGGTAGCAGGGAGCTGTGGACACACACACACACACACACACACACACACACACACACACACACAAAATTGAGATAAGGATTAATGTGACTTAAGGCTGCTGAGTAAGCACGCATAAGACTGCAGGGCCATGATGTGCACTGGACTTTTATTCACAGCGTAACATGATGAGAGGCAGCCGGGGGAATGATGGGGGCGGTACAGAGAGGAAAACTGGAAACCAGGCCGGTCGTATGGAAAGAATGAATTTCTGTTTGTAAACAGTTTGTAAACATGTTCACTGATGTTTGTAAACATGAGTGAAGCTGTGGTCTAATATTTAGCAGTGCATGTATCTGAAAACTGTGACGCGAGCCTTAGCAGAGCGATAAAAGGAAGGGATAGAAAATGAGGGATGAGGTGAGCAGCAAAAATTTAAAGGGATGTTATTCCGTGGACTAGAGGGGAGACCGCAGTAATTGGGCTGTAACTGTGTCTCTTCACACTGACTAGACGATTAATGATTTGATAAAGCGCTACTTTACCTCGGGAGT
Source organism: Aulonocara sp. 'chitande type north' Nkhata Bay (assembly GCF_057382095.1). NCBI lineage: Eukaryota > Metazoa > Chordata > Actinopteri > Cichliformes > Cichlidae > Aulonocara > Aulonocara sp. 'chitande type north' Nkhata Bay. The sequence goes on from NC_141365.1 coordinate 1,827,469, forward strand.
GGAATTAGGTCTTTCAGATCAGATATACCAAACAACCTCAATTATACGACTTAAAATATTGCAGACAGCACGCACTTAACAAAGTAATTTAACAAGGTCCACACATGTACTGTAACCCTCCGTCTACCATCTCACCAGTATTACTGCCACTACCAGTGTCACCAGTACTACATTTCACAAGTACATATACGAGAGTATTAACAAATCCTGGAATCGTAATTTTACCAGTTTTAACAACAGAAGTCAAATCCAATAAAACACATCTGAAACTTTCTGTTTCTGTCTATCCGAAGCCGCCAGGCTGCAACTCCAACTGTCCAGGAGCTCAGCGATAGTCTGGTCCAGATCTGGGAGGAGCTCCTCCAGGACGCCATCAGTTACCTCATCAGGAGCACGCCCCTTTGTTGTCAGCTACTCTTGGGGCCCACTCTGAGCACCATCTCAGCATCCTTTCATTACCCAGTCCATGTCAGTATAGATATCTAGCATGATTGTTTGTTTCCTATTGACAGTTTCAGTGTCTTCCTTTTATTTTTTTGGCTGTGCATATATTTTATATTAGAGACACGAACAATCCCAATAATAAAGATAAGCCAGCCAAATGAATGAAGCCGTCTGCTATAATGTTGCAACGGAGTGTAAGCACACGTCAAACTGCCCGTCTGCCACAGCATCGTCAGCTGTGGCAACAATTGCTATTAGGAAAGAAGGAACCAGGAATCTGTGGAAGAAGGATTTTGTCATTCATATTTGCTAGAATTAAAAATATTCCCAGCACGTGATATTTATTGTTGAATTAAAAAAACACACAAATTCAGTATGTTATAATGTTATAAATAGAAGGAAAAACTGATGTGTGGCTAATGTTAACTGCTAGTACCAACACCCTCCTTTCCTTGCAGGTTAACGTCCACATGCCTGTCCTGAAGGTATGTGTTGTGGTTAGCATTGCAGGTGTGAATGCTTGTCTGTCTCTCTCTGTTAGCCCTTTAAACACACACCAACCTGTCCGGGTTGTAGCTTATAATAGTTGAGATAACCCTTCTCCTTGTGACTCTGAATTAGAGAGGTGGAAGAAAACAGACAGATAGCAAAATAATAGCCAATTATTGTTAAATAATCAGTGTATTAGTGTACAAAACAAACACCCAGGACCAGATTTTAAAGTGAAATGTCTTAAACTTGGTTTAGTAATTGTTAACAGCTACAAGTTTAAGAAACCTGCACAGCTACATGTTGCTTTCCACTTCATCAACAACACCTTTGACTTGCTGCAGCCTCTGATATGTGTACAAAGCCAACATACGAGACATCCGTCCATCTTTAATAAAGTGGCAAACAAGAGACTGCAGGTTTTCTTATGCTGTAGTGATCCTTTTAATTAGGTCTAAAGAGTTTAAATACTCTACCTTTCATGTCTGCCCAGGTTGGGAGCATGAGACATCCTGCGCTGGGAGTTTGGAGATCCCGTTAGATGAGTCTTGCCTTTGACAAGATGCTTGTACTTGGGATTGTGTCTCAGCCAGCGGAGGAGGGCCTCACAGGCATCATGGCGCATACCAGTGTTGGTCAGGCTCACTGCCAGAGCCAAGAGGGCTATAAGGTTGTTTGGGTGGAGCTCCAAACACCTGGATGGAGACACGATTCGTTCACGGGAGAAGAGAAATCAAGTAAGGTGTTCACTTCAAAGAGAAATCTAGATTTGACAAGCATTAATTGGGACAGGCCAAAGCAGAGGAACATCAGGCCAAGGCTAATGATTTCTGGGCCAGAGCGAACGAGCAACACTTCTCCTGCTCCGTCTCTGCTGCAGAGAGTCGTGTTTGCATGCTACCCACAGCTGATGATTTGAATTAGCTTTGCACTTAGGCAAAACGGCATGGGTGGTTGTTCCAGAGACGGAAAGTATGTTTGTAGTAATTGCTGAAGTTATATCACCGGTTATATCACGTGGACGCTTGCCATTGTGCTGGCACTTCATAATTGAAAAGGGAAGAAGAACAGAACAGTGTTGGATGAACGACTTGGATTAGTTGAAAGACTAAAGGGGAGGCCAAAACGAGATTTAGCTTTCAACAAGATAATTTTTTAGCCAGATTTGCTACAGTTGATGTGCCAGCTTCCTTAAAACCATCCTAATCTCGCACAAACCAAATTATTTCAGTCCCACTGCAAATGACGTAAACCCTGGTTCAGGACACTGACGTTCACTGCATATAAAGTTAGGCCCATAAATACTCACACAGTGTTGCATTGTTTGCCTCCGTACATAGTGGATTTTAATCGAACAATTAAGGTGTGATCAAAGTGCAGACTTGACTTCAAGGCGTTTAACAAAAATACGAAACTGTTTAGGAATTATAGACATCTTTATACTTAGTCCCCCATTTTTATAGGCTTAAAAATAATTAGACCGTCAGACACAATTTGCAGATTTTGACGGCCTGTACCTCGACAACTGTTCATGGACATCACCAAATGCTGTGTTTCCGCCCTTGAGATGATCTGCCAGGCCTTCAGCCTCCTACTGTTGTTACTTTTTGGGATCTCTCTGTATCCAGTTTTCTCTTCAGTAACTAAAGAGCACGATCTGTTGGTTGAAAGCCGGTGACTGAGTCGGCCATGTTTGCCTTGCTATGTGCAGTATGCTTCTTATTATTGGTGTGCACTGTGAAATCCTTTCTGATCAGTTTAGCACCATTTAGCAGAGGGTATAGCCTTGTACACTTCACAGTGCATCCTGTTACCTCTATCAGCAGTCACACCATCAATAAACAGTTGTGACCCACACATGCCCGTGCCATAGCACAGCCTCCACTGTGTTTGACGGACGATGTGGTTTGCTTCATTTCTCTGGTTTGGCGTGCTTTTCTCTTTGCATCATTTGCATCAACAATTCTGCTCTACTTTGTGCTCTTCCAGGCCCTCTGTGATTTTCTTAGAGTAAGGCATGAACTGGCCTTTCTATGTTTATTTTGTTTTCCAGCCTAATGATGAACTTTACATATAACGTCTCATCTTTTTGGCAGTTTCCAGCAAACAGCTACTAAACAGAAGGTAAACAATTGGAATCAGATCTTTCATCTGCTTAATTTGTCATCGAATAACAAGGGAACGGGTCTCACCTCGTCAAAAACCCACCTTTCAGTCACCTGTCTGAAAATGGACTTTGCATAAAAAAACAGTTAATGTGATACGGTTTTCGAGTCATAGCTTAAAGTCTGCCCTTCGATCACATCTTAATTGCTTTATTTCAAATAGCAGTACTGTAGGTGTAGCCTTTGTATCAAAGCAGACATTTTCTGAATTAAAGCATAAACATGGCAAAACAAAGTTAAGCATATGACATTATTCAACAAACAGATAAAAAAGAGAATACAGCAGTGTTGTGAATCTGAAACGATGCCACTGTAACCACAAGCTAAAAACATTTAATCTCACTTCATACAAAAAGAGCCTTCGCAGATGGAGCCATTACATAACACAGACATTCAAACCACAGAAGGAGCGTGTAGGACTCTGCTGGACCGCAGGAATCTCAGGCCAACTAAGATATTCTGCATGACAGCGGACACCGTTTGTAATCCACGTCTAACAGCGATCACATTTTCCTAGTCTTGTTTCTTTCTTCTGAAAAATGGACCATATCTGAAGGAAGAACACTTTCTGCTGAATCTCTTGTGTTTTCTGTTGTCAGCACTCACATTCCCAGAAAGGTGTCATTTCCGGCTTCACCAGTTTGAATGAAAGTGGGCCACCTCCCATTGAGGCTTCTGCTCATAAACGTGCTCTGTGCTATCACCATCCATGTGGGGTGTCTCTGTTTTAAGAATAAAACTCCCAGAGCCTGCTCTTCCCATCTCCATCTAAGGATAACTAAACAAAACTGTGATGGTGTTCTTCTTATAATACTGTTTTAACATCGGCATATAGTTATGACTTGGTTTTGTTCTCGCTGAACCTACTGCTGTTAAACAGTTCAGTGAAACCTCGCAGGCAAATTTCACGTGCTGGGCTTCATCTTTTCACATGATATTTCCACAGTGTCCCACTTGTGCAAACATATGGTGTTCCCAAGCAGCAACAGCTGACTGACTCCAATGTCTGCGAGCGTTTTTTGATTTTAAATGGGAACTGAATGCAGTTGCCTACTGGTGGTGGTCAGAGGGCCCGGTGGCGCCAGTGTCCGGCAGCCTCGCCTCTGTCAGTGCGCCCCAGGGCAGCTGTGGCTACAATGTAGCTGCCATCACCAGTGTGTGAATGTGTGTGTGGATGGGTGAATGACTGAATGTAGTGTGAAGCGCTTTGGGGTCCTTACGGACTAGAAAAGCGCTATACAAATGCAGGCCATTTACCATTTGCAGTTGTTTGTCATTACCTCTGGAGGGAGACAATCGCTGCCTGCTCGTTCTCATTTTCAGCCTGGGTGGTCCCCAGGACTTGCCAGGCCTGCATCAAAACAATACAAACAGGTAAAGAACAAAGAGTAAAAAACACACGGTGGAAACAGTGTACAGCCTATGCTGCCACGGCTGTTGTCTGGCTACTGTGAGTTAAGACATCCATAGCTCCAGCTAATTTTAAGGAAGTACAACTGGGGTATATGCAGTGATGATTAAGACTGACAGTGTTTTATTTGGACTATTGTCCTCAGGCACCATCAGATATTATGTAGTAAAACTGAAAAAGAGCATACTTTAATAATAAATATAGTTTATTTTGTGTGTAACCGCGATGGGACCTATCCAGGTATGCATTTACTGCATTGTTTGGCATCGTGTTTGGCATCGCTGTCATGCTGAAACATGAAGCCCCTGCCAATCAGATGCTTTATAGATGATATACAGTGGATCAAAATGTGAAGGTAACTGCATCCACGATTGTGCCTCCACCGTGTTTAAAAGTTGGCTGTAGACACTCAGGGCTGCTCCTCCATACATACTGTCAACACTTTGAACCAAATATTTCAAATTTGGATTCATCTCTCCAGAAGTCCTCTTGCCCCTCATTTTCTGCCCATTTCCTGTGTAACTTGGCACACCCCAATCTCCCCCATTCTCTCGAGGCTGTGCTGGTAGACACAGATAACCTCCTTGCAATGGTACGTACTGATGAGCCTTCCTGGAGGAGTTACTACCAACCTCTGTAGGGTCCAGGTATTACCTCATGCTACCAGTAGTAACACTGACCCTAGCCAAATGCAAAACTAGTGAAAACAAGAAGGAAAAAAAGCATTCCTGTTTTGGGGGTTGTCTCATCGTTGCCCAAAGCAGCTGATTATCATCCCCTTCTGCTGCTCAGCTGAGCAGATCATTATCCCACAGCTTTAAATGACTTGCTGTCCTCTTTAATTGGAATATGTTTATGTGTTAGAGGGACGACACTGACTTGAATTAGGGCCTTCATCAACACAAGAGGCCAGACAATGATATAACGAACCTGAAATCCAATCCAGATTATGAGATTAGTCCCACTGTATGATGTGTGTGTAAGGGCACATTTAATAACCTGTTCTAATCTCTCTACATGCTTTTTTTGTTCAGCTCTTTGAAACCAGGCGCCAAATGATTTCTGAATGATTCAGAGGTCTTCGCAGTCGACCAATAAGCCGCTACGTGCCCTACAAGGAAATTTGGAATCGTATTAGTTCCATATACCGTGGGATAATCCTCTCCTCGGAATAACTGGCACATTTCTGTATATTCCAGGGGATTCCGAAGTACTTTGAATGAAGGCTTTGCTCTTTCAGCTCGCAAAGAGGTCACTCCATTGAAATGGGAGGAATACAAAAAGGAGAATGAGCTATTGTTCATCTCACTGGGCAAATGGAAATTCTCATCAAGTGCAAGTTGAGTATTTTTTTGCTACAGTAAACAACTATTTTTAAAAGGGAAAAAATCCCCTGACCTCTACAGGCAATCAGCATTGAGCCTGTGGGTGCTGCCTACCAAATCAGCTGGTCAGTGAGGCATTCTTCCTCTGTAGCAGGGGAGGATTTAGCCATAGCTTTGCAATGAAAGCCTCAGTGATCCAGTCCAGTTAGCCGGCGTAAGGCTGCAGTTTTATCGGCCATTTGTACTCTAAAAGTGTACAAATGTCTGTAAATATGAATAGCTCTGCTACTGACTTGACTGGGTAAACAGTGTGTGTTGACAGCTCTGTGCATGTGTATATTAGCAGAATTCACCTCTGAATCGTGAGGGTCCTGTAGGACAGCTGCTTCAAGCAAAAGCACAGCGTTTGGCAAGTCTCCCTCTCGGGATTTCTTCAGTCCCTCTTCGAATGCATTAGGCAAGTCCTTATAAGGATTATCTGTGTGGAAGTAGTAACCCTATCAGCAAGAAGAAAAGATAAAAACAAGCACAGTGGCAACGTCAGTTTCACTCTTCTATTATTCCATTGCAAACCAAGTGTCCTGTGCAGTTGTATATTTAAGCAAAACTGCAGGAGCAGGAATTGATCTTTTCTCCTTCACATCAAACCTGGACTGAGCTCCCCAGGGTTTGTCTGCTCTCTTTAAATGTTAAACTTTGCATTTTCAAACTGTGATTACCCTGGTGTGTTGCGTGCTTTTGAGCACGATGACTTTGAAACAGATTTTTCCTTAAGAACGAGCGCTACGCTGGGATCAATACAGAAAGCCCACAAGTCTGATCTCACATGATTTCCTGGCATAAGAAGGTCAGCTGGTGGGTGATGCTCAGACATGTGCTCATGTCCTCTGAAACTCGGGAAAACGTCATTGTGATGCGGTAAACATGCAGGTCAGTGTGCAGGCGTTGTTACATTGCATCACAACACATTAACAAGTAGTGTTGATCAGTCTGGCGTGAACCAGAAAGATAAATACAACTAAATTATTACTTTTTTTTTTTGTATGTTTCTTCTTCAGAATGGCATATTTTTAGACTCTTAGACTTTAATTATCTGTGCTGCTTTCAATAAAATAAGCAGCTTTAGCTTTACTCGCTGTTTCACTCTTGGGTTTTCATATTGTCACTCTTCTCATACACAATAGGGAATCGGTCAAACAGACCTAGAGACCACCTCATCCCTTTGTGGCACAGCATTCACCCGGCAGCTGACTCTAGGTGAAAAAAAATCCATATTCCCCAACAACCTGGCTAATGGGTGTTGGCTATGTTGCTGGAAACTTCTATTTAAATTCTTTGGTCACTAGCAGGTTGCCACGGTCGCCTGGAGCTTACATGGAAGAAGCCACTTGTCTGCATAGACTCCCTAATTGGCCTCCTAGCTAGTGAAACTTGAAAGTTTGACAGGTTACACGTCACAGGTTCACAATCACTTAGCCAGTAGTTAGCCAGTGCTTGCAGACAATTAGGTATCTTCCACACAAACTGGAGGTGACCACTGTTATCAGCTAATGCTAAGCGACAGTATAGTAACTGGTAGTGATGGCATCACTGGCTGGTCTTTAAGAATCAGTTTCACAGCGACGGCAAGCGACCTCCAGTAACTACTGGCAACCACTAGAGGAATACTCATCTTTGCATGGATACCAGTGCTTACCAGGTATGTGTGACTGAGACCAAAGGCTTCACATTCAACACGGAGTCGTTTAACACTAGTTTACACGTCATTCCTCATTTTTAAAACCCATTCACATATATAAAAGTTCTGGATCCACAAAGCTCGGTGCATTACAGTAACCTTAAAGTTACCGTTAACCGTTAACCGTTAACCTCAGGGTGACAAGCCTCCATTAATCACGCCTGTTCCTAAAATCCCTCCGTTGCTCACTCATTCATCACTTTGAGACTTCAAGGCCACTTACTAATCATAAATCTTCCCTCATGCGCATTGTGAGAATATTAGCACAGGTTCATTTTATGGCTGCATAAATTCTGACAGTCACACATGGATAAATACAGAATTGGACACTAAATCAACGTGGAAGACAATAAATAGCTCAGATATTTTAAATGTTGATCTACAAAGGCTGATAAAACTATATTTGGTTTCAGGTTTTTATAGATGTCAGATGTAAACATACTGCACACTTTCACTCTAGGCGCACACGCAGTTCTGCATATTCCTGCATCACTGTCATCAGGACGAATCTGCGTGCGCGCTGAGAGTAACATTTTAATGATAGTGACCTTCTCGTACGGAGACACAGTGGAGGGAATCTGTGCCTGCTCGTTTTCCGTCAGCCAGTTTCGCCGAGCCAGCTCTTCCCACTCTGCCTGCATCTTATCCCAGAACTCGGTATCTGACTGCACACATCAGAGAGAGAGAGAGAGGACACAGTTCAAGAAAACAGGAAGGAAGGAGTGGAAGGTGACAGGGGGGAAATGAGTGAATAGTTAGCTCTTGCAATTTGCAATCACCCTACTGTTGGAAATGTCACGTCTGCCTATTTCCGTGCTGTAATGTACAGACCTCACACTCCTGATGACTCATCACATCTGCATGTCAAGGCAGAGTTTAGAGGAAAAATGCTTTATGCTGGAAATGCAGCTGCAGGAAATGGATGAAGACCCGACCAGAATGAAACACGCGGCTGGCACCTTCTTTCAACAGAATCGGTTAATTCTTCAAAACAGCAGCTAAACCTGAAGTACTGTTTCTGCCGTTCAATAATTTGCATATTTTAAGCTTGGTCTGTTCTTTCTAAGACGATCAGAAACACACAAAATGTTCACCTTTCCTTGACAGAGTTGGACTTAAGGAACTCTATCAGGATGATATTTGCACCCTTCAATCAGCAGACCGAAGGCTGTCAGTGTAATGTGGGAGTTTGCTTCCTGGAGCATTTTCTAACATTTCTTCTGACAGGAAATCAAAGCCTGTACTGGGAACCTTTTAAATACATGTTTGTTTGCCATCAATTAGTTTAATCAACCAGAGTTTGTGTTGTTTTGCAATAACCCTTGAATATGACAGCTTACTGTAATGTAATTAACGGCAAGACTACTAATGATAAGGAAACTGTTGAATTGTGTTTATTTATTATGGTAGCAGACCTATAAACACTTCAAAGAGGCTTTAAGAAAACCGATTGTAACACGTGTCACCTGGCAGTTTGTTGCTCTCTGCCAGGTGATTGGCTGAAGAGCTATGAAAAGGTAGTGGGTGTGTGGGGTGAGGTCAGCACTCTTCTGTGGAAAAAACAGAAGAGTGATTAATTCACTCGGGTGCGAGTGGGCATACTGTCGGTAAGAGACTTTTGCCATTTTGTTTGGATAATTTGTTATTGTAGGTGCCCGTTTTTAATGCGTGTCGCTGGACTTTTGTAGTGTGACCACGAGTTTTAATAGAAGAATTGATCAAGCCCTCGATCGACTGCGCGCAGGGAGACGGATCAATATTGTAGGTATATTGAGTGTGTGTTTTAGCTTTGACTTTGAATGGTTTCACAAAATTGATATTTTATTGGGTAATATTTTATTCCATAATGTTGTTTGTGTTGTTCAGCTGTGCTGTCTCTGCTGTCCTTTTTTGTTCGTTCTTTTGATTGATTTGGAATTTTGTTTTGGTTAGTTCGTCCAGCCGTGAAGGCGGGTATTGATTGTGAGTGAGTTGTGTAAGGGCGGACTAACCTCCTTCTTTGTTTTTTGTTTATTTGATTGTGCCACTTCCCTTTATATTCCAGATTACAGGTCATGCATAGCGCTGCTTCCCAGCTGTACTGAGACCCGAATTGTTTGCAGTGCGTGTCACAGGTAAATTGACTGCAGTGTCGCTAAACGGGGTGTAACAGTTTGCAGTGTTGTGTTATTTCTCACACCATTTGTGTGGTAAGTCTCATGTGCAGCTGGGATATCAGCAGGATGTTGTAAGTCCTGTCTGGAAATAACTGGGAATTTGGGAATGTAAGTTTTGGATGCACAGTTGTGTGGTGTGCAGCCATACGGCTTACAAGTTCCTGTCCTATTTATGTACACAGTAAACATGATGGGGCAGTTTTTGGTGTGCGGTCCCATTTCTCTTCACGTACATGCCTGTCGCTACAGATTTACTTAATGACATGACTGCCTTTCATGCAAAACGCGAATACTCTGCATGGCCACTTTTTTCTTTCCAGCTGGTTTATTTCATGATTTGTGACCGCCTTCCTGTCAGAAGCAGAGCAAAGAACAGGAAGCCAAACAGAGCAGAGCAGCTTCCTCTGACTTATTCAGTCCTTTATAGTCATCATGACAACATGACAGCGTCGCACACAGTACATGCGTGTGTGAGACACTGTAGAAGCAAGCAGGGTCAGAGAGACCTGCTATAAGGACACATGTGTTTGTGTCAAAGGTCTCAGATCTCCACATGAAATGATCCTTTTGACTGACATCAAGGCCACGGTGCGGCCCCTCGTGGTGAAAGATGGCAGGTAATTGCAGACTGCTGACTTGCACACAAATTGCATCGAGGGGAGCCTTCGCTGTCGGCTCCATCAGGAAGCATGGCATCAGAGAGTCGGTGTTTGAAGCAGAAATTTGGAGGTCGAGTAGCTGTTTACATTTAGAAACGTGAGTTTGTGTCATAGCCCTGTGTCGCTGCACCACATTATTTTGTTTAGCATTTTTGTTTTTGCTGGTGTGTGTGGTGCAACAGAAGAGTATCATCTGGGCTGAAACCACCAAATCCCTACAACACCAAGTACCTTTTTTCTCTGGTCCCTCTTAAATACTGCAGTACACCCTCTATTAACCCTCTCAGGCTCAAATTAAATTTTTTGTTGCTAATGCACAACCAAGTCCTGCAGTGGTACTTCTGAGTACAGAAAACTCATAAAATATGTATGTGGGGTAATCAGGTTGTTAGTTTTTAACTGTTGCAAATCGGCGACGCCCGCCTCGAGAGGGTTAAACAGCTGAGCTAATAAATCTCTCTGTGTTAGGATGCCTGTGTTTTCTTCCGTCCTGGTCGTGACCTACTCTCGTCTGTCTGTCCGTCCGGCCGTGTTTATTTTGGATTCTCAGTTTTGGTACTTTTTGAGTTTAGCATTAAAGCTGTTTTGAAGTACGCTCTTGCCTCTGAGCGTCTGCACTTCGGGTCCTCCTTACCACCACTCCTGCCTGCACACAGCCCTGACTTGACAGTCTGGGCCCAAATCTGAACTCCACATGTAAATAATAAGGTGTTTCTCATCTCTCCTTCACACATTGTACTCTAAGTTTAAGCAAGCATTTATGCAATAAATCGAACTGATATACAAAGTGTGACCAGCGTGATCCAGTGTGAGAACTGCGAGTATCATAGCAGGAAGTCCTTAAAATGTCTTGCTGAAAGTAACCAGCACACGTTAGTCTTGCATTCACATCGGCTGAGTCTGACTGGCTTAATGATTGGCTGTTATTACAGGCTTGTATTATTCATCTTGGTGTCAGGATGTTTCCTGTGTTACAGAACATAACGGAGAAAAGATGCCCAGCAGCTCGCTTGTTTACACCACTATCAGTGCTATCTGCAGTTACAAAGTGTGTAAAAATACACTGCTGAAGGTTAACAATGACTCCGACCCTCTTCCTTAATACTAATAATAAAATGCTAAAATACAGTTTTTACCCCTAAAATCAGTATAAGATTAAGAAACTACCATTTACTTAAAATAAATTAAAAATCCACAATATTGCGCTCATATGATCCATACTTCCAGTTGTTAGTCCCGAATCCTGATTCCCTGCACAGCATCATTTCCTCCTGGCTTCCGGCAGTGTTCATCTTCATGTTCTTATAATAGATTTTTATGGCAGGCTGCAGTCATTGTGGTAATTTAAATACTACGGCTTTAATGTTTTTTCATTATTTTTATCGCAGGGCCTGCATTGGCCCTGTTACCTACCCATCATCTCAATGTTTCCAAGTCGTAGACGGTAAACTGCTTGCGGTACCGCTCAGTAAATTGCTCGGAGAATTAAAATCGAGTAAATACACATGCATGTTGTGAAATGACAAGAAATTCATATTTCTTCATAATGCTGTGACGGATGTTTTCAACGCTGGCATTGGCAGTTTAATTATGAGGAACAAGGCAAAGACACAGCAAGGTAATTATATCCTGCGTACGACTGGAGTGAGGCCACGGCTGCGACTCTAATTTCAGCAGCTCTGATGAAGTGTTACGTGAAAGAGACAGAGAGCTTCCCACAACCAAACATGTCGCCGCTGCTTGTAAATGAGGTGGGGTTTCATTAGTTACTTCATGAATACATTATTAACAACAGCAATAATCATAGCAGCCTCTACAGAGCTTGCACATCGCTGTTTGTGTCGCCTACTTTTGGAAAAACTATACTTATGTTTTGCCTTTAGAGTCCAATTAATGCGTGCTACTCAAACGGGCTGAGGTGATGAATGCAGTGAAAATAAATGGACGCGGCTGAGAAGGTAATTTGTAATGAAAATTCTCGATAAGTCAGCTAAAAAACGAAAGGTGCAATATATTTATCTTAGGCCTGATAGGAAAAACAGAGCCATAATTATTTATAATAAATGATTATGAAATGCCCTTTTGCATAGAGCATTATCGTTACTGTAAACACAGGTGGACTTATAGACTTAATATAAAGGTAGAGATGCACACTCACGGGAGTTGTGTGTGTAAACCAGCATAGTTAGCATTCAAACAGCAACATGAAACTTTGTCTTATGGATGAGTTCAGATCTCGCTCATGTCTGCATTTATACAAACGACTTTATCACCAGGTGCAGAGGGAATGGAGACCCACAGGCTTTAAAGCTTTTGGCAACCATCAGACCAACCTTCATCACACTAAAGTGAATATTTCCTGCTTTTCGCTAACTGAAAAAATGCTAATAATCCATAAATGAATGTTATTTTGTTTTGTTCCTTGTGATGTTGAAATTTGCGATGATAACTGGCCTAACAGGATGTCAGTTTGAACTGTTACCTTGAAACACAGTCTTTGGAAGAAAACAAGTACTTGAACAGGGTTACTTATCCACTTTGCCCAGGCGGCCTGCATCACAAAAAGTCTCATTATTTACCAGTGACACAGCAGCAGACTCCAGAAAAAAGGACTCTTCTCATCTCCGGAGCAGGACTGGCCTGGCCTTTTAATGTTAATGAGCCACCCACTTCTGTGCTGCGTAGGCCAAGTCCTTGGTCAGCGAGACAAAAATAGGAAGCTAGAGTCCCGATAATGTCACTCAGAGACGAGTAAAATGCACTGCTGTGGACAAAGTGCTACCAGTGCATTTTGGCAGACCTTCTGCATGGATGTCTTTGATAACAGCACATAGATCTACTTCAGTGAGGGCTTTTTCATGTAAAGGTTTGTGGCTGATTGCAAACAAACTGAAATGAAAGATCCTTACTCTAGGTTGAGCCGGAGTAGCAACAAAGTTTGCTTCTTTTATTATAGTAGTGAAGATGTGACCTTCAGGACCTACTTCCTTATTGTATTCTTCCTCACTGTAGTAGACACTGCAGTATATTATTTGATAGCTGCTGACGAAATACGCAGCTGCAATGTTTTATGGTAGTTTTATTTTAATAGTGACAGAGAATAACAATCTAAAATGTAGAAAAAATGCATTAGATAAAAGTTATAAATGGATTTGAATGTCACTGAGTGAAATAAGCACTTGATCCCATTGAATCCAGCTGGAATTCTGGCTGCCAGTGATACCAGGCCTGTGAGCCCATGTTTCATGCAGATTACAGGTAATCAACTTGATCTGAAGTCATTATGCATGTACAGCACACAAGGCTGGAGTGGGCTACAAGACCATCGGGAGACGTAACAACTGTTGGTGGGATCATCTAGAAATGGAAGCAATAAAAAAACAGTCGCCTTCGTTCTGGAGCTCCACACAAGGATGATGATGAGGAAGGTGGAGGATCAGCCCAAAACTACACAAGTTTGAAGATAACTGGGACCACAGCCACCACTTGGTAACACATTATTGTCACGGTTCTGGGTCTTTTGTTTTCAGTGTTTTGAGTTTTCTCATGGTTTTTGTCATTTTGTATGATGTTAGTCTACTTTGTTATTCTATGGTTGACTCTGTAGTGCCTCGGTTGCTTATTCTCTTTAGCTTTTGGTTATTGTGTCCTTGCCAACTGTGTTTATTTAATTGTGTGAGTTCTTGTTTCTCTCATTGTGTTTCGCTTCATTATGTTCATGTTTCCCCAGCCCATCACATCTGCACCGTCGCTCCCTCGTGTTCCCTCGCTCCCTCTGTGCTCGCCATCAAGAGCTCGCCCCCTTGATCGGGGATCAAATACATATTTCATTAAAGTACATAGAAAGTTTAATTAACAGCCAAATGAAGCTTTTTGTGGGATCAAAGTAGATAAAGGGACAGCATCTTACATACTGCACTATAGCTTATAGTTTATTTAATGGATTTTCTTTATTTTTCACTTATGTTTCCATGTTAGGCTACAAATACTTTTTTCTGCTTTCAATTTTAAAAAATAGCTGTTGAGAGCATGTCTAATGTGGCGATATAGCCCTGAATGTGTACAAATACTGGCCTACATATAGGAAGCCTACAAATAAACAGGGCCATGCTAATGTTTTTTACACATGACAAGTCTGCATGTAAACACAGAACCTGGGTTCCTGAAAACCTTCACACTGGAAGGAACTTTCACCAGCTCATTTTTCAGTGACCCAAAGTGTTGTTTCAAAGCACAAAGGCTCACTTTTTGCACTCCACATTTTGAAAGTTTCCATTCATGCTGCATTCACCACTCATCAAATATATAAATATCATTTTTCTTCAATGCAGGTACATTTATACTTTTTTAGGAGATGCTTTGTGCGTCTTCATTCTCACGCTGAAAATTTTACAGCTCCAACATTTGCAATTTTGTGGACTGCTGGAGGGCACAGAGATGGAGATTGTTGAGAGTAGTGGAGGCATTACTCATTTACTTTCCCCATCCTAATTTTCCCCAGGAGGACTGTGGATTAAAACTGCTGACCTTTTGATCGCAGGGCTGCATCTCTAACTTGTCGGCAACTACATTGCCGCAACAAAGGCAACTTAAACCAAGACTGCCTCAGACTAATATTCTGTCAGATAAAATTGAAGCCGCTGCGTTTTAATCAAACGGGAGGGTGCGCAGTCACCTTCGTCTCATTTTTATCACCACTGTGGGACCTTTTCCTATGCCCCTCAGCCAAAACGCTGTTTCCCAAAGTCACAATTTAGCCTGCAGCAATTTCAGGGCTTCTCTGTTTAATGAAAGCATTACATTGTCATCAGCTCAAAGTAATTTACGGCGTCCTCGTGTGACATGCACTGTGCATACTTTAAATATATCTCCCCTGTATAGTTAGTAGTCTTGGACCGCTGCCACTTTATCCTCCCTTTTCCACAGATTTTATGTGCAAAGGCACTAAAGGCATAAGCTTACAGGTTCCCATAAGTGCCAGCTTCGTAAAATGAATCTTATTTAGACGGCTAATTCCACGAATCCTCCCCGGGTCCTAATTTTCTTACATTTGGCTGCTTCGTCTAATTGAATGAATTGGAAGAAAGACGCTGTGCTGATTTAATGTTCTCTCTGTGCTGTCTCTACCGCCGTGTCTTTGTAAGTATGAAAGAGCATGCATATGCACAGCTGCTTAAATTGAAATTATGCGATTAAGGTCTTTGGCATTGGCAAGCGAAGCCAAAATGGCTGACGGCTCGCATCAAATGAAGGCCAGCACTCAGGCTTCTCGATCAAGGCTGTGAGATACTGTTACGAATCGATACGCCGTTCTCAGAAGGAGAATTTCTAAATCTCATCATTTATCTGCCACCGGACGACCAGAACCTGTACAGGTGTTTGGGTGGATGCAGCTTTTCGCTAATATGAAATGTTACGTCATCGTCAAATTTGGGATGGGATCCCCCGAACGGGCGGCTCTACTCCCTTACTGCTGCTGCTCCTCTCACTTCTGTTATTTATTGATCATTGCACGTAGCTCGGTGTGCAGCAGTCTATTGTAACCTTCAGCAGTGCAGGGCTTACTCCCATTTTCAGACGTCTGCTGAGCGGTAAAATGACTTTATTACAGAAACACAACCTTCGTGGTTATGTCTGTTATCCTATGTCCAGTTTAGAAAGTCAGTGTTTTTGGTTTATTTGTACCTAGTGACTATGCTGTAACGTTTCAAAAATAAACCTGTTTGAAAAGTGAAAGAACAAACATTTACAGGGAAATCTTTGTTGTTGTTCGTGTAATCGTTGGGTCAAATAGTAACTTGGTGGGCAAAGAATTTGAAAAGTGACAACAGTACTTTAGGAACAAAACAGAAGCGAGTAAGCAGTGTTTCATGTTTCACGGTGACCCCGACAGGACAAGAAAATTAGTCTCTTCTTAGCTGATTTGAAAAATACAACCTCAGAACTGGAAGTATACGGCTGTGCTTTACACGCTGCTTCTTTCACTTTTGTTAAATAAATAACGACATAGTTTAATGTGTCGTGTTTTATTTAAAAAATGCATAAATTCTTTTTTCACTCGACTGTGCGCTCTCCAATAATGTCTCTAATTACTGTAACTTATCCTGTGACATCAGGCAAAATGTCCGGTTTGTTTACCGTCCGTTTGCAAGCTCGCTCAGAGTCGTGAATATTTTTCTCGGTCAGCCCACTCATGAACTCTCCTCTGTGGATTTTACACACACTGTTGTGTCAGTTGGCACCACAGGCCGATTACGTTGTAGGAAGCACAATAGTGATCATTTCACAAAGAGATTAAAAAAGAGCTGAAGAAATCAAATGGAAATCAGCTCCATGGGGCTTCAGGTAGAAATTCACATTGCACGAGCCATCATGAGTGAACATCTTACTATTCATCACTGATTGAAGAAAATAAGAACAACCCCAGGTTTCTCTTCAGCTCTGTAGCCAGGCTGACAAACAGTCAGAGCTCTGTTGAGCCAACCATCCCTTTAACGTTAACTAGTAATGACTTCATGAACTTCTTCACAAATAACATTTTTATCATTAGAGAAAAAATTACCAGTAATCATCCCACAGATGTAATATTATCTACAGCTACTCTTAGTACCATTGATGTTAAGTTAGACTCTTTTTCTCCAATTGATCTTTCTGAGCACAGAAACAGCTTTAGTGAAGGTTACAAATGATCTTCTTATGGCCTCTGACAGTGGACTCATCTCTGTGCTTGTCCTGCTAGACCTCAGTGCAGCGTTCGATACTGTCGACCATAATATCCTATTAGAGCGATTAGAACATGCTGCAGGTATTACAGGTACTGCACTGCAGTGGTTTGTATCATATCTATCTAATAGACTCCAGTTTGTTCATGTAAATGGAGAGTCCTCTTCACACACTGAGGTTAATTATGGAGTTCCACAGGGTTCAGTGCTAGGACCAATTCTGTTTACATTATACATGCTTCCCTTAGGCAGCATCATTAGAAGACATAGCATACATTTACACTGCTATGCAGATGACACCCAGCTCTATCTGTCCATGAAGCCAGATAACACACACCAATGAGTTAAACTGCAGGAATGTCTTAAAGACATAAAGACCTGGATGGCCGCAAACTTTCTGCTTCTTAATTCAGATCAAACTGAGGTTATTGTACTCGGCCCTGAAAAGCTTAGAAATATGGTATCTAAGCAGATTCTTACTCTGGATGGCATTACCTTGGCCTCCAGTAACGCTGTGAGGAACCTTGGAGTCATTTTTGACCAGGACATGTCCTTCAATGCACATATTAAACAAATATGTAAGACTGCGTTCTTCCATTTGTGCAACATCTCTAAAGTTAGAAATATCCTGTCTCAGAGTGACGCTGAAAAACTAGTTCATGCATTTATTACTTCCAGGCTGGACTACTGTAATTCATTATTATCAGGAAGTCCTAAAAACTCCCTGAAAAGCCTTCAGCTGATCCAAAATGCTGCAGCAAGAGTCCTGACAGGGACTAGAAAGAGAGAGCAGATTTCTCCTGTTTTGGCTTCCTGTTAAATCCAGAATTCAAAATCCTGCTCCTCACATACAAGGTCTTAAATAATCAGGCCCCATCTTATCTTAATGACCTTGTAGTACCATATCACCCTATTAGAGCACTTCGCTCTCGCTCTGCAGGCCTACTTGTTGTTCCTAGAGTATTTAAAAGTAGAATGGGAGGCAGAGCCTTCAGTTTTCAGGCCCCTCTTCTGTGGAACCAGCTTCCAGTTTGGATTCAGGAGACAGACTGTCACGATCCTGGGTCTTATGACCCAGCGTTTTGAGTTTTAGTTCATTTTGATGTTTATAGTGTATGTTTAAGCTCATTAAATTTTCTATGTTCATTTATTTATTATATTCCCCTTGTGTTTTCAACCCTTGTGTTAAGTCTCCCTTATCCTTTATGTGTTTCATGTCTGTTTCTTATGTTGTCAAGTTCATGTAGTCATGTCAGTGTTTCATTGTTTCCTATTTTATTTTGAAAGAGGTCCTGTGCTTCTGTGTTCTGTTTTGATCTTTCCCTGTGGGCGTTGTTATGTTCATGTTGTGTCTACTTTGCCTTTCTGTCCCATGTTTCAGGTCCCTATGTTCTGTCTCAGTTGCTGTTAAGTTTTCATGTTTTGAGTTCAGTCCGTGTGTTTCCTGTTTTACTTTCACAGTCTGTCCTATGTTAATGTTTCTAGTTTTGCTTCCCTTGTCTGTCCTGCGTTATTACTCCCAGCTGTGCTCTCCTCCTGTGGCTCATTCCCCCTCGTTATCGCTCTGTGTATTTAAGCCCCGTGTTTCTCTTTGTCAGCGTTGCGTCCTCCCTCATAGCTGTGTGATTTTCCCTGTGGTGCCTTGTGCTTCAGTTTCCCAGTTTAGTTTTGTATTGTTTGTATTGTCCCCCTACACCAGCAATAAAGCTGTGTTTTTTGAGTTTACCTTTGTCTCTACAAGTTTGCGTTTGGGTCCTTCCTTTGCCTGTACACAGCCGTACTGTGACACAGACACTATCTCTACTTTCAAGATTAGGCTTCAAACTTTCCTTTTTGCTAAAGCATATAGTTAGGGCTGGACCAGGTGACCCTGAATCCTCCCTTAGTTATGCTGCAATAGACGTAGGCTGCCGGGGATTCCCATGATGCATTGAGTTTTTCCTTTCCAGTCACCTTTCTCACTCACTATGTGTTAACAGACCTCTCTGCATTGAATCATATCTGTTATTAATCTCTGTCTCTCTTCCACAGCATGTCTTTATCCTGTCTTCCTTCTCTCACCCCAACCAATCACAGCAGATGGCCCCGCCCCTCCCTGAGCCTGGTTCTGCTGGAGGTTTCTTCCTGTTCAAAGGGAGTTTTTCCTTCCCACTGTCGCCAAAGTGCTTGCTCATAGGGGGTCATATGATAGTTGGGCTTTCTCTGAATCCATTATTGTACGATCTGCTGTACAATATAAAGCGCCCTTATTTGATTTGGCACTGTATAAATAAAATTGAATTGAACTGAATTGAATACATGGGCAATGATGGTTGAAATGTGATATTGAAGACAGTTCTCATGGCTTAATGCCCACAGAACCTTTATTGCAATTCTTTAAACTCAAAAGATTTTCCCTTAAAAAAGCAGGAGGAGTATTATCATGTCGATAATAGAGAAAATTACTTTTACCCAGCTGATCAGGGGTCGTGCTAAACTACAGAAGAACAGTGTTTAAGTTCCTTGGGATTCACTGTTTAATAAGTACGATTTTTCACAGCTTGTTTTTTTCTTTGCATTTCTTAGTGAATTACAAAGATAAGCTCAAGCTGGAATAAGGAATGTTGTTTCGATGAGTAGGGCTGGATTCCAGTAAGCTGTCCGTCTCTCTAACTCGTGCCCGTTCCTGAAACTCGCACAGAAAAAGAGGGTGTTTGCCAGGAAGGGTGCATGCACGAAACAGTTTAGCTGATGGAAACTGAACATCCAACCTTCCTGTTAAGTCTTAGTAGAAGTCAGCGGCGGATGAGCCTCTTTGCTGACAGATGTACTAAAGAGAACTCTGCTTACCTCAACAGCAGCCTTGGCCCGCTCAAACTCCTCCTCCAGGGACTGATGTCTGGACAGCAGCGCGCTCCCCCACCGCTGCTCCTTCGTTAAGCGAGCCTGTCATACACACATGCATGCACACATTTCATAGTAATATAAACATTTATGCGCAAACAGGCTCCGTTACCTTCACTCACTTGCACATGACAAACCATCACGTTCGCACACACGCTTCAAACATAGAACATCGCATTACACACACGCGCAGATAGGAGGACAGGCGGGCAGGGAGAGTGTGCAGGGTCAGCCGTCTCTGCTTTCTCAGGGATGAGTAAATATCCCTGCCTCAACAAAGCCTCTGACATGCTTAGGAAGGCCAGCCGAATCACTACTGTCAGCACCCACCCGCCCAGCCCTCGCCTCGCAGACCTGCTCCTCATCTGAACCACATCCTACTTATCCAGCCTCTCACAATTTCACCCTCCGGCCTGGCTCACTCCTGTGTGCATGCAATGTAAAACCAGAATATGCTGATAGATTCCCACTTACACACTTGGATAATGAAGCTTTGCTGTGCTGAGAAAATGGAAACCAACCAATTACACGCAAGTAGTTTTGCATTATCAGAGTGTGGTATAGTTTACACAACTTCATATGCATTCATTTTGAGAAGTAAATGATTCTGAGATACTCGTATACAATGCATTAGGCTTACTAGACATAGCAATAGCTGTATGTATCGCAGGGCTAGGAAATCTATTAGAGACTGCTCCCTGTGCTTGCAGTCCCGCCAGCTATTATCTGTAACATTTCCCATCTGGAAAGATATAATGCAAAATTCATCTTAATGTCACCCAGAATGGGTGCAAGAAAGTGCTTCATGAAGAGCAAAATGCATGCAGTGCCAAAAAGAAAAAGTTGCCACAAATGCAGGATTCTGTATTTGGATTGCTTAAGGAAAAATCCACCCGAAAGTGCTCTGTCACAGTTTCCTGTCTTCAGCTTAAATCAGAAATGTGGCGAGATTTACTATTCTGCTGTGAGATCTCCAGTCCAGCTGTAGTTTCATACCAGACAACATTTTAACAACTTTTATTCCAAATCCTTGGTGGTTGTTTTTTGGGCTTCTTTCCACACTTTTCACTTTTAGTTCATAACAAGATGGAATTTAGATTACATGGTTACAATTCACACAGTGCAACCTGATGATGTGATTGGGCGTTGCCTTGGCCATCAGTTAATCGTGTATACACCACCTGACTGGTAGTGTATACACTATTAACTTCTCATTCAATGGTTTTTCTTTATTTTCATGTTTACATTGTAGATTCTCACTGAAGGCATCAAAACTAGGAATGAACACAGACGAATTATGTAGAAGACAAAAGTGTGAAATAACTCAAAACATGTTAGATTCTAGCCAGCCTTTGCTTTGATTACTGCTTTGCACACTCTTGGCGTTCTCTCCATGAGCTTCATGAGGTCATCTCCTGAAATAGTTTTCCAACAGTGTTGAAGGCGTTTCCAAAGATGCTGAGCACTTGATTGTCCTTTTGCCTTCACTCTGCGCTCCATCTCATCCAAAACCATCTCCATTGGGTTTAGGTCAGGTGACTGGAGGCCAGGCCTCCATCACTCTCCTTCTTGGTCAAACAGCCTTCACACAGCCTGGAGGTGAGTGTGGAGTGATTGTGCTGTTGGAAAATAAATGATGGGATGGTGTGTGGCTGCAGGATGCTGTGGTAGCCATGCTGGTTCAGTGTGCCTTCAGTTTTGAATAAAACCCCAACAAACCCTAACCCACTGTCAACAAAGCAAAGGATGGCTGCTTTCTAAAATATACGACATGTTTAGAGTTATTTGTCATTTTTGTCTTTGCTGGGTAATTCCATATATGTTGCTTCATAGATTTTAAGTCTTCAGTTTGTATCTACACTGTAGAAAGTAGTAAAAATAAAGAAAAACCATGAAATGAGAAGGTGTGTCCAAACTTATAGGAACCCTGTGTGAAAACCTGATAACTAAGAACAGCAATCAAGCCTCTGCAATAACTGGCGATGAGTCTCTCACATCGCTGTTGAGGAATGTTTCTTCTTTTGCAGAATTGTTTTTAATGAGACTTTTCTCAGTCATGCACACAGAGGTTGTCGATTGGTGACATAGTCATAGCTAAAAAAACAAATACGTATTCAGGTTTAAAATAATGAGCCCTGAATTTCAAGCAGTGTCTTATTTCCTGTTGGTATTTATTGTTTTGCTTTTTTCCAGCTGTTGTTTGTCTGTGTTTTCTTTTTCTTGCTGCCCAGAGGAAACCCCAAGAATCTGCATTTAAAATGCAAAATGTTTCTGTAAAAGCAGTGGAAGTAAGTAAGCACCAGACTGCTCTGCAGAGCTATTGAGCTCGTGATGATAAAGAAAAATGTAAGATGGGATTGCCAGGACAGGCACTGAGGTGGAGGCCATTTGTTTTCTGTCTGTTTTTATCAAGATTATGCAAAAACCACAAAAGCTAATTTCATGAAGGCTAGCACAGAGGCTGAGCGTGTGCCAAGCAAGAGTCCTTTAAATGTTGAAATCTTTCTTTCAGACATTGGTCTTGGCAGAGGATGTGCCCTCCAGTTGCCCTTCTTATATTTCTAAGACATGATGTTTTTACTAAAGGCTTGATAGGATGAGGACTTACTGGCAAATTACAGTTGGATGAGCTCTTTAAAAGCAGGGACTGAGGAAACAATAAAACCTTGAAGCGTGAAGCTGGAGCTCACAGTGAGCATGCACTGTAACTGCATCATAAAAAGATTTCTTTTCATGTTTATAAACATATAAAATGACGATTCTTTCTCCTCCTTGATGTTTAACTCCACAAAATAACGAGGGTGGATTTTTCCTTTGAAGGTTGAGTTATACACTTGTGTTAGTTCGTGTATGTAAATCTCATGCAGGACCCGCCTCATCTTTGCATGCATTTTTTTTCTGTGTGCGTGTTGTACCTGCTGTGTGGGAAGCTAAAACCACTCTTTACAGTATCTCTGTCAGCGAGCTACAATGTAACTCCTGAGCAAAACAAATTTGGTGTGTTTGTTTGCCAATAGCTCCCCGGCCCCCGTCTCGGACAGCTATCTTTAATCCCAAATCTATTATTTATCAGTGTGCTGAAAAGGTGATATAGGCTTAGCTAGCTCGGTGAGCTCAACACTAATGGGTTTGGAGTAAGGCTGCTGAATAATTCATAGGCTATTAATCTAATAATGGCGTCTGAAAACAAGACCCCTATGCAGACCTACACAGAGACACCAACTAAGGCAGAAAGCGCTTGACATTTGGACCTAGTAGCACCACAAAGGAATCCATCCCAAGCCAACTTTGATCTTTATCTTACTTTTTGCTCTCAGTACAGTCACCTTGTTTTTGGTCTTTAGAGCCAGATATTCTGAGAAGGTGTGATGCTGTTTCACTGGTACAAATGTATAAGTCTTTCAGTGTTATATGAAAGGATGCATAGGGAGGCTTACATGTCTTCCACTAATATACTGCCTGTTGAGCTGAAATGGAAGAATTGTAGGTGTTAGGACAAAATGATGGGTAAACAACACACAGTAGGGTGTCTTATTAGATACAAACTTTCATTGTAACACAACATAAACATGCAGTTGGTAAATAAAGCTTAAGTCATCAGTTCTTCAAACGTATATAACAGTGCAACAATCAGAACAATACAGTAAAAAAGTTTGTAAACCCTTTGGAATGACCAGGATTTCTGCACTGATTACTCCTAACATCTGGACTAATCTTTATCAGAGTCACAAAAACAGACATTTTTGAAGATGATTAGTGCTTTTTTAAAATAATCCCTGCAGAACTCCCTCTTTTGGGAAAATTTCCTCAGTTTCCTCCAGCTCCCTGTGCGTATGTGGCTCATCTCTGGGTACTCTGACTTCCACCCTGTTAGTTTTATTGGAGATTTTAAATTGACTGTAGGTGCAATATGGAGCATGAAATGGTAACTGATAACCTGTCCTGGATGTTTCCAGGGTGTTCCCTGCCTGGCGTCTGCTCCATGGGTCTCAAAATTTGATAAACAGTGGTTTAGAAAATGGAGTGATGTTGAAAAAGTCTCTTCTATGGCATTTTACAGCTTCATGCTTCTTAATAATCTTTCCTATAGAGTCCCATTTGTCCCATCATGAAATCTTTACGTGAATGTCAAGAAGCATTTTGACGGCCTTTATTTACAGCGGCGTGCTCTTCTTCTGATTCCAGCTTCTGAAACTGAAGCTCTGATGTCAGTTTTTGGAAACATCAGGATCTCAGACATTCACAAAGCCTACACAAAGTAAGAATGTGTGACATTAATGTGGTCACTTGTACTTGTTTATAAGTGTGATTTAGACAAAGACTCAGGACACGACAGGCAATCAATGCTGGGAGGTTCCACAGCCTTTTCCTGCAGTTGTATGTTCATGTAGTTTGATTTTCTCAAGGAGGGTGGTGGTGCTGGGGGGGGGGTTCTGGAAAGGGAAACGCTAATGTCGGAGATGTGGAAAGCTTTCTCAGTTAAAAAAGACTTCGAGTGCGCACACAGTGCATTAATGAGGATTCCTGCCTTCCACTCACACTCCGAGCACTTACTTGTGACGCCAGTGCAGACTCTGGTTCCAGTTTGGTGTTTGCTTCCAGGGTATTCTTATTTGACGAGTCTATCTGTGGTTTACAATCTATGGACCTAAAGAAAAAAGAGAGAGGACTGGGATGAGCCAGCATGTTAAACATGTTGGCAGTAGAGCTTTAAAGATGAATAATTAGAAAATGGCAGTAAAAAAATGTAATTTTATTACATGTTTGCATAAAACATCACCATGGTAAATATTTACCTTTGAACTTTGCCAATAGCAGATAAAACACTATATAATCAACAGGTGGACAAACATTCGGTCTCCCCTGTTTCACCGTCTACTAAAGTAATGTTTCCTCAGTTACCTAAAATGTTCAGCAGGACTGTTTGTCTAACAAGAAGCAAGCAAAGGAAGTCGTGGGCCTAAAAACCCTGAACATAAAGACACTAAGGCTACGTTCACTCTGCAGGTCTTGATGCTCAATTCTGAATTTTTGATCAAATCCGATTTTTTTTTGTCTGCTTGTTCACACTACAAATACAATGTGACAGCAAACGGTCTCCAGTGTGAACGCTCAACGCGTCCGCATGCGCAAAAGAAGACGTCACACACAACCCAGACCAAGCAGTAGTGTTTGACTGATGGCCTTAATATAAAGACTTCGGACTTTACGTTTCCCAATTTTGCTCTAAGTTATACTTATAAGTGTAAAGTTATTTACATATGGCCTAATAATTATCCTTATTACAGTTTATCCGTATGACTGTTTTAGAGAGGAGCAGTACAAATAAAATGTTCACGTTTCTCCAACATCGTCTTCCCAACAAACAGGAAGTGTTCACAACGTCTTCCTGGGCGCTGATAGTTGGCGTCTGTCTTGTGTCAGTGACGTAAAAGACGGATTTAATGCGACATGACCATCAAACAGCAGTCGCTTTCTAAAACATCGGATATGTATCGGATTCAGTACCACATACGAAAGTGACCCAGATCGGATTTGAAAATATCGGATTTGATGAGATGAGATAGCCTTTATTTGTCAGTTGCAGGTCTTTTGCCCACAACCGAGATGACAGACCTCCGACCGTACATACAATACACAAACATCACATTGGGGAGACAGGTCAGGCCAGGTAGCAGGAAAAAAACATGGAAATGTGTAACACAGAAGGATAATACAGGAATGCACAGATATCAACACACCACAGCACAATAAACACAGACAGCAACATGGGAAAGTGTTCCAGTGTGTACAGCTGATCTGGGACCGCTGCAATCTTTGACTGCGCCTCCAGCTGACCCGGTGTCCACAACGGATGGGAGGTAAGCGTTGGAGGTGGCGTTGGATCCGGGGTAGGGAGGGTGATGCGTCGGTGAGTGCTTATCAGTGTATATGTGTGTGTGTGTGTGTGTGTCCAGAGTTCAGCTGAGACTGTCCTTCGCCCTGCTAGGCTAAGTAAACAGTCTTCCAGCCAACCCAGGTGGCCTTGCAGGGAATGGGAAGAACAGACTCAACACAGTCGTTATCAGGGTGTTGTTGTTCGGCTCCAGCCTTGAGCCCACAGCTGGCGCCGAAGGGGTAGCTGCAATATGATGGTGATTTTTCTTTTGCAAACAACTCATGAGAATTTCAAAGCTGTTCTTTAACACTCCGACACTGGTCTCTCAATGTGCCGTTCACACTGTCACACCATGATCGGATATGAGTCGCAGGGTCAGAAAAGTCGGATTTGATGTGCTTTCGCCTGCAGTGTGAACGTAGCCTAAGACGGTTCTTAGAGGTGGGATAAAAACAAGTCTGAAGGACATTTTTCCTACAAAGTGACACAAATTTTAATGCACAAAAAGCTGCGTAAGCTCTGAGACTTTGGCTACTGATTATTAGACATCTTACAGGGAATTCAGATTTCCAGTGTAAATAATAATGATGCTGGACAGATATGAAAAAGATGATATGATTATTATCCAGTCAGAGTAATATAGAGGTAAGGACCTACCACAGAAACTCATTAGATGAATTTTTAGAAGAACGTCGTCTCTCCAGCTTCCATTTTCTGTTGCCATTTCTTTCAGGGTTGGGATTCAATTCTTCCCATTTATCCAGTGAGCCAATTGTAACTGGTGACAGTAATAACATAACAAAAAACCAAAGTGAAACATGGAAAAACAAAGAAATGTCATTTCAAATTTGCCCGTGAAACATACACAGATGTTCCACTTTCTGTTAATTTGGGGAAACGCTAATGTGTTCAGACAAAAAGCTAAATTAATCAGGTTTGGTGTGCAATTAAATGGTGACACTAATTTTCAAAGATAAGTTATTTTTTCCAGCTTTGAAACACAAACCTTTTAACACGTCTTTCTGAGAGTACAAATAATTAGCTAAAAAACAAAACAAATCTAAACAAATTTAAAAAACGAGAAGACGATCAGCTGTCCACAAATCTATCAGGACACAAAGTTCTGCTTTAAATGACATCACAGTTATAACCAGTCTCCCTCCCATGAGTTATTCACCACACTCGCTCTGCACAGTTACAGACTTTAACCTTTTCAAACACAAAAGGAACTGGCTGTTTCTTTTCTTTTATCCCTTTCATTACATTAAATCGACTCAGTGCTTCTGTGGCCACTCGTGTGCACGTGTGAGGTCACTTCCACACAAGATGATGGGAGTTGTAGTTGTTCAAGTTATAAGGTGTGTCAGAGGGCTCGAGTGGAGGCTGATGAAGGATTGACCACGTTTGCACATTAGTGTTGGCAGCGTGGAGTGGATTCAGTTTTATTGGAGCAGGTCATCCCTGATACTAAGTGTGATTTAGTGTTACTGACAGAAAATCACCCAAACTTTGGAGCGTCTCTCTACCTGAGTCCAGTGATGCCCTCTCTGGGGTTCGCATGCTTGGTGCCGTATGTTCAACTTCCACCTGGATCAGCTCTGTCTCATCTGTCTTTTTCCTGTGTGAGGTGTTCTTCTGGCTGTCTCCCTGGGATAACAGGGCACTCTTTCTGTCCCTGCTGTTCCTCCTCTCTCCAGGTTCGCTGAGATCTAGCAGGTCCAGAGTTGAAGAGAGAACTGTGAGGAGATGGCACATGGTTAGCTTCTCATCTGTCATCTGAAGGATCATTGATAGCCATGGAAACTGCATTCATTAAACGTGTTCTAATTTGATCAAATCTGTTGGAGTGTTGGATTGCACTTAAATTTTCATAGAGTACTTTCCCTCCTCACTCTGGTCTTTTTTAAAAATTAGTAATCTGTGAGTTGACCATCTCCTTATCTCAAATGTAATTTGCGACTTTATTGGCGTCTTTACTTTAAGAGGCCTTCGAGGTTGCATCAAACTTGTAAAACTTTGTAATGAGACTGAATAGCAGGCTTCACTTTTTGTGCACCACAGGCTTTGATTTTGATCGGCACGGTTTCTGACGTGGCATGTAGACCTGTCAGCGGTACTTAAGCTGGAGTATTCCCCCTTAGGTGGGCATCTAAAAATTTGCTGCTGCTCTTTTCAGCCAATCTAAATATACTGCAAATGACTGCACGGTCTGCTAAGGATGAGACGGGCTCTGGAGGCAGTTTGGTCAGTGCAGTAACTCAAGCACGAGTCATGTTAGGTGGCTCAACAAACAAGAAAACATTACTGTGAAAATGCTCAGGTACAAGGAGAGGACTAAAAATGAAAAAGATCTTCAGAGGTTGAAGAACTCCTGCTCAGGGCTATTTAAAAAATTCTAAGAGAGTCTGGCTCCTTGGAAGCAAAAATATTAAGAAATGAGTGGGGACTAAAAACCTTTGCATCGTATCTATCGTGGCATTTTGTCCTTTTGCAGTAGACTCGCTTCCTTTATTTCCCATCAGTAGTTTAGTGAGAAACACTGCAAACCAAATACATGACATGTTTTTGTGAGGTTAGATTAAAAATTCATGACTTGCTAAAACCCACACTAAAACGTTTTCATACACTGGATATTTGAGGAACCCACAAACTTTTCTTGCTCGCCTCCGAGGAGCCGACGACGTCTTTTGAGCCATACGAGCTTAAAAGTGCAGGTATGTGACTGCATAACCGGCATGCTGCTGCTTCATGTCAAGCAACTGAGAGTATTTGTTGACTGAAATCTCTACATAATTAGAGAGTGTGCTCGTTTTCCCAGCCTTGTGCTCTTTAGATGACAAATACAATTAGAAATCAAGGGAGACACACTCGTGTGGATGCTTGCCTGAAGAGTTTCCAGCATCAAAAGAATCACGAACGCTTTATGAAGAGACAGTGATGTAAAAATTGTTTTGCCACCCAGAGTCTCCTTGAAATGATGATGCTAGGAAGAAATACAGCGCACAGTAATTCAATTCAATTCAATTTTATTTATATAGCGCCAAATCACAACATAAGTCGCCTCAAGGCGCTTCATAGATACAGAGAAAAACCCAACAATCACATGACCCCCTATGAGCAAGCACTTTGGCAACAGTGGGAAGGAAAAACTCCCTTTTAACAGGAAGAAACCTCCTCAGTAAGCATTTAGAAGTAGTTACTGTGTAGCGGCCAGTGGGTTTGTAGTAAACAAGTATGACCACTGAGACATCGAGAGTCCTGATCTCTTCAGTTTGACACCAGTGAGCCAAAACATAATGACAAATTACAGCTGATTATCTTGTACCAGTGGTCTCCATCGGGCCACGTCAGAGCTCTGAGTGTGTGAAACAATTTGGACAAAGACCAAACTGTTCAGCGGTGACTCGCTGCTGCAGTGGAGAGAGAACATATTATTGGCCACAAAGTTAGAGGGATGTGTAACCCTCCATGTTAAGAAATATACTCTAAAACACTTCTCCAGGATGTGGGGGTGGACGCTAAAACACCTTAAAGTGTTACAGGCCCCCTAGGATGAAACATTTCACTATGTCACCAACTATATACTTCTAAACACAAATGATTACATGCAGTATTCTACCATATGCAAACTTATATCACTGAAAGATTATACTGACTAATAAGTACAATTTTCCATTGACCCTCCATCATCACAAAACGAAAGGCCTGACACAACTACAAAAACTAAAATCAAGCCAGTAGACAAAATGACACTCTGTTGTTTTGTGACTGATGAAGGAAGCTACTCCCCACACTCACATTCAAGTGTGCAACGATCCAAGAATGGACCAAGTGTGCACACATCAGTGTTTAATTTGTTTAATGTTTAATTTACTAGTAACAATCGAAATGTCATCTTTGGCAATCACTTTTCAAACTTCAATTCCCAAGAATATCATGTATTGACACAATCCTACCACATCACCTTGTGATTTAAGGACAGGAAGTAGCTCCGACGGGAGTGCAGGTGAAAGAAAGGTAGAGGCTGGTGGTCCCAAACTCAGGATTTTCAGCCAGAATTAGTTTGTTTTAATTTACATTTTGATTCGTTTATATTTAGCAGTTTTATAAAGAACACATTGTTAATGACACATCCTTCAAGCCTTCCTTTGACTATTTAAACTAGCAAGTAAACATCAAAGTGATGACAAAAGGAAAAAATGAGAGCAGAAGAGTGTTGGTGAAGCGACTTTCTGTGAATGCGTTAATGTCAGAGCTGCATTGGTCCGGATGGAGACCCCCAAACCTCTGCGCTGTTTTCTTTTAAATCACAAATTTAAATAGATGTATAATTGACTCGGTTCTAAACCCCAGATACCTGTGACATCAATTCATAATTAACTGTGGAGGTTTTTAAGACTCAGAAGAGCAAAAAAACCTGCTGCTGTCGACCTGAACAGCAGATGGAAGTGAAACAGAGAAAGCATCATCACGGAGGACTCATGTGGATTAGCATACTTGAGCTCGTAATTATCTTTGCTTGTTCGATTTTGTTAAGTGTCGTGTGGTTCCGGAAACTTCCATCCAGCATGAAAACAAGTTCACAAACAATCAAACCTAAAATTTGCTTCACCTGCATCATTTTATGTAGCTGCAAACTGCAGCAGCAGGAGACTGTACCCAGTGAAATTTGCCTAAACACAGAGTTTTATTCTTATTTTTGACTTCTTATTTCCAAATCACAATGAGAAATAAATCCCTCAGTTCTGCAGTTTATGTTCCTAAACATAATGATTTTTCCATTAGGGAGAGACAGAGTTGCTCACAGCATTTTTCTCAGCTGACGAGAGATGACATGTGTCAGCTGTCTGATCTGCAAACGATGCCATGCGGAAATCAAGATGGTGTTCAGCTTCTGTTAATGTCAGATGGTTGAGTTTCTCAACAGTGAGTCTGATCCAGATTATTTTAGCACAAACAATCGTTTAAAGCACTAATTATAATACATTTGTATTATAATTCTTTAAATATAGTCAGTTTTAATGTTTGAAGTAGAAAATAAATCAGTCCACTATAATGTGTGAGAATCACAGGAAACATTATTGTATGAGGTGAATAAAACTGATTACTGGGGTGTTTAGTAGGGATAGTGTTAAAACTGCAAATAGAGCTGAAAAGGAAATGTTAGAATGAACCTTTGTTAGATGCTAAAACCTTTTTTTTAATATATATATACAGTACATCCTTCAACAGCTAATGTTTGTGCAAGCACTGGGCATCACTGAGTGCAACCTGTGGACAGTGAAGAATCAAAATATCATATAATATATGAAGGTCTATTGATCTGACTTGAGGCACAGGTAAATTATATAAAAGAAAGAAACTCGTCTCCAGGATTTTGGCCGTGTTGGATAAAAAGAGGAAGTGACATCCATTTGTTCTAGTCCCAACATGGCTCAGAAAGGTTTTCCTGGCTATTAAATATGAGTAGATTTAAATATAATGCTTGTACAAATGAAAGAAAAATACTTGATGTAAGCACATTATCATCAGCTTAAATGCGGAAATAAAAGTGCTGTACCGGCTGTGTTGGAAGTAACTGGGCGGGAAACCCCATCGCACTTGGTCTCGCAGAGGAAATCGTCGATAGAAGGGCTTAGAAGCGGGCGGCTCTCTTGTTGCTCGCTCACCAGCTGCAGGGACAAACACATGAGACAGTTCAGGCTCTCTTCGCATGTCTCTCATGCTAAACTCCCTTCAAATCCTCTGTGAAAGCCCCCCAAAGCCTTATTATTATGAGGGGAAATTCAGGCCACTGGTTCACATGACAGCAGAGCTATACTGTCAAATCCCTATGAGTGTGTAAACTTCTACAACTCTGTCCTTTGGGGGGCGACATGCTCGTGGTGCACATTATTTAACGACAGCATGTGACGGCACATACTGAACCTGCGGCCTCTCGGCTAAGCCCACTGTGACTTCTCTCTGCAAACTGATGTGTGCGCGTGGCATATGGTTGAACACAGCTGGTATTTCATGATTGTTATCACACAATCACATCTCTATGGCACCAACAAACCCTCAGGTTACTACAGAAAGAAGAGCAGGTTATTGGAGTGTGTGTCATGCACTGAGATCCAGATGAGCTGGACTCGGAGCTGCTTGGTGTCCAGAACAATAATTACATAACCATTCCTGCTTATCTCACCTTCCAAACCATGAAATGCTAATCACTTTGCCTTTGATGCACCAATTTGTAGGGTTGCCAGAGCAGCTGCTGAATAGGTCACATCCAGTTCATTATTGGTACTACGAATCCTCACAACACTTCAGGTGCAGCTGGTCTCAATTTGCCAGCCATTTCTTCATCATTTGGAGAGGAAAGCAGCCGCCACCGGTGATGTCATTGTGTAGCGTGTCCATAATGCTGGCAGCGAGGAAATGTGACATTTCCTGTTGTTGCTCTGCAGGCCATGGCCACAAGCAGAATTTTAATGAAGGTCCTGTTAGTTAGCAAGCATGAAGTGCGCTGAGCACAATCTGCCATATGCTCGATGAAGTGTTGGATGGGCTTTTGATAGCGTTATATTACTTTACAATTATGCTGACTTCCTGAATAAATCTGGAGTGCATGCTGGGCCCTGCTCGACCTCTGTTGGAGAAATTATGAAAAACAAATATCTGACCGCGGGCTCAGAGACATGAATATTGGGCTAAATGGTCATTGTAACATGGCCGTGTGACAGGTAATCATCAATGCACGTATTAGAAAGATCTGTGTAAATGTGTGTCGACAGGAAAGAGCAGCTTTCAGTAGTCAGCAAGATGAGAAAAGTCCAGTGGACGTAAAAGCCATTTGTCGCTTTGATTGGGGAGTCATTCACCTTCTTTAGGATCTGCTCTGCCAAGCTAAATGTCAAAACGTGGGAAAAAATATTTCAGGTAACAAAGATAAAAATGAAACCACTGAAAAATATTCAAACTGCAATTTTGTGAACTTGGAAAACCAACTGAAATAAAATTTGAAGATATATACAGGAAATATTCTTAGTTTCAGTGTTTGTTTCCTGATCAGACTTTGGTGTGTACAAGACTGTGAGTCACGTGCTTTTCCTGAACGCTGTTCTCACATATGTCCTCTGTGCAATAATAATTAATGGGGACTAGAAATAGCACTGAAACTAATAGAAACGAAAGTAAAACTAAACATTTTTAAAGACGAATAAACAAACGCACTCTGGAAACAAACTGAAACTAAACTGAATTAAAAGCCAAAAGTGAAAATTAAATTAAAACGAGGCTCCATAAATGTTAAAGAGGTAAGTATTTCTCAGTTGCATTGAATAGAGAATAAATTGTAGAAACCTAAACAGGAGAAAGTAGAAGAGAAATAACAATGTTAACATAAACCACTGACACACTCCGGGGCCTGATCAGCCCTGGCAGGGCCTCCTTGGAGATAATGGCCAAAACACCCGATGAATCCAAGGTCCACTGCTGACGATGTGTCCCAAATTTTAATATGATAATTTAGATCAGATCTCTAACCCCTAAACCTAACCAAGGAAACATGGCAGATTAGCCTGGGTAAAAGACCGAAAGTTGAGGCACACAACGATATGTGCCGCTGGTAAAGTTTCTGGGCTACTTTTCCTCATAACAGCCATCCCTGAAAGATTTTCTCTATTTAAAGCAATGCATTACCAGGGACTGTAACATCTAGTCCTTTTACTGAGTGAATGAAAATAAAAACCAATTAGAAAACTGGAAAAACTGGGCAACATATTATATGTTGTGCCTCTGTTACATTATACTGACATTATATGAATTCTTCTTTGTGTTTTTTTCTTACTCTTATTTATCAGTGGTGATCAGCAAGGGGAGAAGTGACAGCTTTGGTTGTATCCTTGCTCTGCAGCAGAGATGCTTTAAAGAGGACATGAATAATACCCAGAGACGGGCCGTTGGTTTGTGGAGTGAGAGATTGTGCTGAGCAGCAGGAACAGTGACCCAGCACAGATAATTAGGCTGTGTTTGTGCTGCTCTGCTGTCTGAGTAGAGATTTTGTCCATGGGAAGTCTCACAATGCCGAGTAGCCTTATTTCACCTTTTGCTGCCAGCCAGTGTGTTATTGTCCAATTTGGTCTGAAGCAACCAATCTTAAAATGAAATGCATGAGGGTGGACTTGTTTTTAAAGGTCATATTAAGTGATTTACAGACTGTGCTTGCTCTGCAAAGGTGCAGTTGAGTGTGAGCGGAGGCTAAGCCACTGCTGAATCAGTTACAGCTGTTAGCGGTGTGAAAGGAGTGCATGCTTTATATGAACTAACCCGGATAACCGCTCAGCTGCTGGCCTTTAATGCAGGAAGTGACTCATCTTAAGTGACTTTTTGTTGCTTTTAATTAAATCACTTGTTCTCAATCAACTACATATCACCTGAGTTAAAAAGAAAAAAACCCATAGGTGTCAATGTTTCTGTGAGAGGA
This sequence comes from Aulonocara sp. 'chitande type north' Nkhata Bay, assembly GCF_057382095.1. Taxonomy (NCBI): domain Eukaryota; kingdom Metazoa; phylum Chordata; class Actinopteri; order Cichliformes; family Cichlidae; genus Aulonocara; species Aulonocara sp. 'chitande type north' Nkhata Bay. The sequence goes on from NC_141365.1 coordinate 1,861,806, forward strand.
AAAATTCTTCCATTGCTCTTCTATTTTTCTGTTTCCTGTTTATGTTTTTGCATTCTCACTATAGAGAGTGACATATATACAGTATGTGTAACAACAATAGGCAATGCAGGCAAGGCTAAAAATATAAGAAAATACTGTAAAACATTATACAAAAGCCCATTTATAGAGGTAGGTTTTTTTTTCAATAGCACCTGATTGTGTTGAGCCTAATGGTCAAAGAAAAATTGCCCAACAGTTTTGGGCTAAAACAGTGAAAGCACAGTGTCCCTTTGTTTTAAAGACTGGACTGTGGAACCTTTAATCGATTGTCTGCTGTGAAGAGTCTGAGGGTGATATTCTGAGATCTAAAGTGGAGCCATAGCGTGGAGTGATTTAATCTTAAACTGCAGTCTGGAGTCATTTTGTATGAAGCAAAAATGGATTAGACTTGGACATGTGGCTAAAACTGAGTCGGTGATTGAAAATAATGTCAAGTTTTTAGCAGATTGCTTTTACTCAGTTATTACTTGTCCAACAAAGGGGACTAACATTATTAGAAATATGATCAGGACCAATAATGAGGACTTAAGTTTTTATCAGAGTTCAGCAGTAAGAATTAAAGGTACACAGTTCGTAAGAGAGACACTCGTGTATAATGGATTACATGGCTGAATAGATGCAGATATAAAGGAAACAAAACAGGTCCAAGGACTGAGCCCTGTGGGATCCCACGTGTTAAGATGTACTCTGTTTGATAAACTGCATAAGAGCCACTCGAGTGCCTTTCCATCTACACCATCTCACATTAGCAGCGATTAGCTTGTCACACATCACGTTGAAACTGATGGCTCTAACATGGCCCCAGTTGCCTAGGCGATGCTTATTTACTACCAGTCAGTCAAAGGTAATCTTCACTCTCATTGGTAGTCACTTCGGTTGCTTCCTTGAGGATTGAGATGAGTTTATTTCCTGCCCATTTCAGTGGATATGTCGTTTGTACTTGCTTGCCCAGTAAGGTCTCCAGTGTGTAGCCAGCTTCACTCTATTGAAGCGAATGGTTGGCAAAATCAAAGCTACAGTCAGGTCCAGTAAAATAACAAGAGCAAAAGTTAAAGTGCTGTTCATAAGCCTAACTGCAATAAAACAGCTCCTGTACTGATTCTTTCCCCTAAAGTCAGACTGAAATGGATCAAATCAGTTGTTGTGTTATGTATAGTTTTTTTTTTTAACATAATGAGCCTTCCAACATATTTTGACAGGTTTCACCATCATGTCTCCTCATATTCATCTGAACCTTTTTGTATGTAAAGTATTTTAGCAACTTTAATTACAGTTACACAAGTAACTGGTGTTGCAGACCGTTATTTTGTGAAAACATTACTTAATTAAAGGTTTATTCAGATTAACAGTGAACTGACTGTGAGCAGTTCAGGTAATTGACTATTTGATAGTCAATGTACTAATTTCCTGGTACATTAATATGTTCTGTTTCCTTTATAGATTTCTGTATTGACAGCTTTGATGTTTAAATGAAGCATTAATCAGCTCTGTTATATTGCCTGTGGTACAGTAACGTATGCATGAGTGCATGCAGTCAAATGCATTCTCTAGCGTGTTGCACGTAAGAATAAAACAGAAGATTTCCTTCTGTCTGGTGTCTTCAGGATTGAAGTCTTATTTCTGATTTTAATGTACTTAACACATCATGCTTCGAGCTAACCGAGTCGTTAAATACCAGTTGAGCTGTATAGATATTGTATAGTGTTCTCTTTACACCTTAACAGGCATTCATAAGTGCACATGCTCACAGCGACTGAGCATTTGGATTGCAGCCGTGTTTTCATGCAGTGGACGATAACCATGATAAGAAGCATTTCCCATTCAAAGCATCTAATAAATCATTTGTGAGTTTGGCCTGTTTTCTTTTTAGATGCGTTTTTATAACCCTTTTTTCTACGTCACAAGACTTTGGATTTTTCCACTCTGTTTATTTATTTATTTATTTTTGGATTGATTGATTGACTGAAGGTCAGTTCTGTCAAATGAGCAGCATGTGGCTCATTTAGAAAACATCATTTAGAGTCCTCCAGTAATGCTCTGATTTAATTGAATAGTGTTGAGATTTAAAGTTTTGACAGACATGATTGGGATCCATGCTGAGCCATGTTCTGCTGACAGCTGACATTAGCATATCCCCAGAAAATGTGACATTTGAAACAATATGGTGACAAACTTCACACAAAACTACATCTTTGGTACAGTAGGCCTTTTCTTTAAATCAAGGATGCAAATTTCAGTTTTAAGTCAAGGTGATAAATCTTTGTGATTATGCACTGATAGCACTTAGCCTTTTTAGTGACATGTTTTTTTAATAGATGTCACCCAGTAGTTTGTGGATGTTGTTTTCAGGCTTCAGTTCTGGCATTATGGTTGTTGCCATGCTGTTTTTGGAGCCAGAATAAGATCAGAGGCTGGAGTGCTAAGCTAACAGTTAGCTACATTAGCATGCTTGATGAACAAGTTGCAAACATCGGCTGTATGGGACACAGCAACAAATAGCTGCTAATTAGTGTTAAATGCATGCAAATATACAACATCATCAGAACTGGAGGATAGACTGACATTATAATTAACCAGACAGAAAAATGTGTTATCTAATAGATATAAGCTGGCACCCACAGACTATAGATGGCTGTAGCTTCTGGCCCTGAAAAATGAAGCCAAAGCCAAAATGCCTCCACCCTACATTTTTTAAACTCCCCTGATGGGAATAAGTTCTTAAGTTGGACACAAGCCTGCAGTGTTTATGATCTCAGTAAAGGCTTTCCTAACGAGTTAATGGTTTTAATCACTTCTTTCAAGTTTTATTTTATAGAAACTTACTGCTCATTTTGTAAATTATGGTTGCCTTTAATGTAAAATGGACAATAAAGGAGGTTTAGCTTTAGTGCAGGGCTACTCTTTGAATTATAGATCTCTACTGTATAAGCATCCAGGTATCAAGGTTTATTAATAAGGAAAAAAAAAGGATTATGGCCGAAATATTTAAAGTTTAAAGTTGTTTGGTTGACAATGGCTATGTTAAAATATGTTAATCTTTCATATAAAGATTATATCAACACCCCCTGTCACTTAGAACGGTCACACTCGTAAAATATATATAATTTTAAGGAAAAGAGACCAAAAATGTTCTGCAAAAGGGTGTAAATATGTTTAATTCTGCTGAAAAGTTGGGGATGTCATCATGGGACTCTATTGGCATCGACTTGCTTTGAAACCAGCTTCAAGTGCCATTTGATTTGTTGCATTTGTTTTTGCTATTTCTGCACTGGCTTCATTTTAAGGCTCAACTCCATTTTTCAACAGTTTCCAAGTGTGGCACATTCACTAAAGACACCATCTGGTGTTACTATGACCATGATGGACGTATCATTTGGTGAGTTGGGAGAGCTGCAGATGAGAGATTTTAGCACAGGTTGGTGTTATGGACAGGGTGACAACCCTACTGGATTTTAAAATCCTCCAGAGTGATACATGAGGCCTGAGGTTGTAAAGCTTGGCGTTGTAACTGACTACATTTGGGATGTTTTCAAGGTTAAATGTTAAACACTAGTCTCGCCTTAAGGGGGAACACATGGTAGCGTGGTAACACTAAACTAGAACGGTCATAAAGGAAACTATAACCCATTAGCATTCAGCACAAAAGCACTGCTGTGCCTAAGTGCATCATTAAAGATGTTAGTGTGAGTGTGGACTGAAAGCTTGATTTGACTGTGAACGGTCGCTTTTGAGCCTATAAGTTGAGGCACGCCTGTGAAGAGGAGGTTGTTTCTGTATGACTGCTGGCAGCCTTCTGATGGAGAACTCTGTACGATCTACGCCCAACCCTAAACGATCACTGTAAGCTGATGTAGTTCTTCAAAGCACTTTGTGTAATTGCCACAGGAGTCTGTTCTAAATCATGGCTTTGAAATGATGAGACCTCTTCACTTTCCTCCTCCAATCAACCAGAAAATGGGGACAGAAAATCTACCATGTTTATCTGGGATGATGTGTGAGGCACAGAGCAGGTAGCATGCAAACACTAATTACAGGTTCACTTCTAAGGCAGGAGAGGAGCTTTGTGAGCTGTTTGCCCATTGCTATGAGGAGGTTACTGTTTTCCCTCGCTGCCTTTCTTTTTAACTCTCTCCTATGCAAAGCACTTTGGCATTTTGTTTACAAGTGCTTTAAGCAGTAATCTAGAATATTATGTGATAGAAAACTTCAACTAATTGTGCCACTTGGGCTTGACTCTCAGATGTTGCTGTCAGGGGAATTGTGTACCAGAGCCTTGAAGGAGGGGAGGCTGAGGTGAGGGTAGGAGGAGGTGCAGAGGATGGAAAACACTACATAAAGGCAAAGAGAACTAATGTCAGCTGTTAGCTAAAAGCTGGCGGCTATGCGATGGATGGTTGGCTAGAAAAATGATAACAGTCAAGGTTGTATGCTTTATAGAGTTCACGTGGTTGTGAGCTGTGGTCAGGGATTATATAACTATGCAGCAAGTCTTTTTTAAAATGCAAAATTGATTCTTACAAATCATTAGAAAGCTTCTCCGTGATGCATCAGGTTGTTTACTCGTTACTTTTGTTTCCAAGCAGTTTCTTGTGGGTGGTGATGATCTATTCATCCCAAAGGCTTGTTGGGGTTTTATGAGTCATCGTGATGGCTTTATATGATTTGACTTTAGGCAGCAGAGTCAAAAGTGAAATATTTAAAAAAAAGAATAATTTCTTCCCTTATATATTTGAGTGAAGAATAAAGCTGCCATTATTTCATACTAAAAGCTTGCTACCAGACTGCCTTTGGACAAAAATCATCAATTCAACAGCCCATCGCTCTGTACTTTTCTTGTGATTTGTCCAAGACTGGTTTTATTAATGCTGAAGATCGGTCCTAACAGCTGGCTCTATAATGTGTCTTGTTATAATGACTGGAACTGGATCAGTGGTTAGCACGGCTTCCTCACAGCAACAGGATCCTGGATATTTTTTATTTCTCTGGTTACTCCGTTTTGTCCTGGCATTGAGAGTCATGGTGGGTTAGCTCCGAAACCAAGGTTAACCCTGCCTATTTTGGCCAAGGACACTAATTCAATTTGAATTTTGCTTGTAAATAAAGGTTTGAAATATTCTATCCAGTACAACATTTTGCCTGACTGATTTGTTTTTAGGAGACAGTGTGAAAAAAGTACAACGTAATATTAAAAAAGGAATGTATCCATTTTTTAGGATACTTAAAAAGGTACTTTTTGCACATTGAATCTTACCTTTTTTACTAAAAGTCAATAAAAAATGAACAAAATAACAAAAATAAAACAAAAACTGATAATTAACAGCAGATCTGTTGCACATACAGTAGCACACAGTTCTGAAGATCATCACTGTAGTTTAGTTTTATATGGATGAAGAAATGAGGATATCAGAGCTGTGAATTAAATTAGAGGAAGAGGTGAATGTGACGTCTTGTTTCATGCGGATTCTTTTTCATGTATCATCATAAAGAGTCTGGCTGGTTGAAGCCTGTGTGTGTGTGGCCCATTCAGACATCATGCATCATCTTGGGCTTTCCAAACAAACCTGACCTGACTTGACGTGCGGCTAAAGGGACCACCGGCTGTGGCTTAGCCTCCATCACTTGCTAAGTGACATCAGGCAGGGACACTTCTCAAACTGCTGCCTCAGCCACTGGAGAGCACTTCAATCATGAGTTGAGTCCAGCCGAGTGGAAACAACATCCAGCATTCGCTTCGACGCTGTCATTTAAGATTATTTTACTGGTGATTTTGATTTTGACTAACTGACAATCCAGATATTAAAAAATAAAAATCTGCAGAAAAATTGACTTTTTCATATACACCCTTTAATCATTTTAGCACATAAAATGTTTAAACAACAGTGTGCGAACACTGGGGGGGGGGGGTTTGGTGAAGGGTGTGCAAAAAGCAAGCAAAGTGGTTGTTACTGTTACATGTCTGTGGTACTCAAATATGATTTAACTGTTATAATTTGACATATTTTTCTACCTTTTTAAAAAGAGAGGATACAGGAAACTCACTTTCTATACATTATGCAGTGCATGCATGTGTGACCTGCTTAGTATGTATGATGGGCCTCTAAGTTTGTGTCTTTAATTAGTTGTTGTGGCTTTGATCATTTTAATAATTATGTGAAGACAATAGTGAGAAGAGCCTTCATTGGCTTCCAGTGCGTTTTAGAATTAAATTCAAAATGTTACTTTTGACTTGGCCAGACACCGGACTATTTGTCTGACCTATTGCAGCTTTATACGCCCTAGAGCCCTTCGATCAAGCAAACATCTGCTCCTTACATAAGCCTAGGATGGTTCATAGAGGAGATCGGGCATTTGCGGTTGTGGCACTGAAAATGTGGAATGATCTACCTCTCCACATTAGAAAGGCCCCAACTGTTACTCTTTTTAAATCGCATCTGAAAACATATTTTTTTACTCTGGCTTTCGAAACTGTAGGAGAGTTACCAATTCTTTTATCCTAATTTTCTTTTAATTTTCTTACCTGTCGTTGTCGTCAATGTCATTACTTTGTACAGCACTTTGGTCAGCTCCCTATTGTTATTAAACGTGCTTTATAAATAAATAAATGAAATGAGAGGTTTTATATTGTTTTGTTATTGTTTGTTATTTTTGATTCATTTTGAAAGTTGAAGCCTGTGGCCTCATGGAAACATGCTGTCATCATTGCACTGTGAGAAGTAAACCCAAAATGGTAATGACATTTGTGTTCATGTTCTTTTCACTCAATGCTGGGCCTGAAGACAAGATTATTGACATTTGAAGGCTGTAAAATGTAAACCCCCCCAGTCTGAATGTTTTTAGACCATGAATGGTCATCATCAGCTGTTATCAGCCTCGTGCATGTTGCCAGTCGGCGGCCTCCTCCACCTACCAGCACACTCAATAGGCCGTTATCACCTCATTCGCCGGTGGTCGATCAGACTCGCTGAGCATAACTGATGGAGCGTTGCCTGTTTGAAGCAGCAATAAAACTCAATGTAAAGTAGCAGGAGAAATATGAGCTGCTAACATCCAAACTGAGAATAAGTTATTGATCTATTATTTCCATTAATTTGATTTCAGCCTCACTGCAGCATCTTAAATGGGCAGAAATGTCAGATACAGGAAACGTGTACTAACAATCACTGATTCCTTCCTGACCCTTTACACTTTGGTTTAAGATAAATCTTTAAATCGTACTCTGTTGGTGTCGACTCAGCAAACAATTTGGGGCTATAATTACATCCCCCCCACACTTAAGTGGGAAAATTATATCTGTTGTATGAGAGCTTATCAAACCAGACACTGCATTAGAAAATAAAACAGGAGTAAAGCATGCTACAGCTTATCAAAACATAGACACACACGCAGCAGCAGCACCCACAGAAGCAATCAAGCACAGGGCAACAAAACTCATACTGGCACTTGGTGCATAGACTCCAGCTTTACCACTTAAAAAGCAACAGAGAAGTGAAAAGCTCAGCAATGGCTGCAGTAATTTGCTGCAGTCTTTGGTTCAAAGAACACCACCAACAGCTCAATGCCATGCTGTGTGACATAGCATTTTTTTGGAAATGCATTCACACACTGTGTTTGTGCTGAGGATTAGCTGCTTATGAGGTGTAAAAAGTTCACGAGGAAGTTTGACTGACCCGATTATGAATGGGACACGAAATTTGTGGTTAATCCCCATACAGTGTTAAATATAGAAGTGGAGGAGCACTATGAGTGTTGCAGAGGCTAATTGGAAAAGATAAAGAGTCGCATGAATAATTGCAGTGAATTTGAGGTTACTTGTGTAGATGGTAACATCATTAGGCTCTGTTTGTACAAACGTAGTGATGCATTAGGTGGGTTTTATACCCCATAGAGCAGCTGGAAATGAAATAATTTTCGCTTCTTTGTTAGATACAACAGTCATAAGGCTCAAGTTAGGAGTTAGTAGACAGGAGAGGTCAGTTATAGGACACTCAAAGCTTTGCTCGTGTTTCAGTGTGACCAACACAGGAGGACTTTCTGCTTTAATCCAGGGGGTGGGTTTGGGATTGGGGGTGGGTGGGGTGTTTCTGAAATGCATCTGCCCACCTTTGTAGTCACTGTGAGGAGGGGCTTCCCTTCTGATGACGCCTTACTTGGTATCTCCTTCAGGACCATGGCAACAGTCTTATCTGCAGCCCTAGAGTCTTTCCCCTACAACAGTGAGATCAACAACGACTTGTGTCAGGACAGTTGGACAACTCAGTGCGACCCCATCCAGGGCATCTTACAGAGCATACTTTACCTTATGATGATGGACAAATACTACAGGCTGTCTGATAATCAACACATCAACTAAAGACATTTCCACAAGACCATGGCAATGAAACGAAGGTCACTGCACGATGTAGAGGTTTGACTGTGGACAGAGATGAGTATGGTTGTCCACAGCAGCACTTCTGCACACTGTGATGATTATAAAGAGCTCATTATACAGAGTGTAAGGCTTTGACTCCACTATGGGTACAACTGCAAGTGCTAATATAAAAAGTTTGGTCTAAAAAATTAAACTGTGTGATGCAATGATTTGTTTCTACACTATTTTCAATATTTCCTCTTCTCCTGCATATATTTAACTTGTTAAGGTGAAAACTACGAAAACTGAAGCCAGCGTGTTAAAATCTGGATACCCACGATAGTAAAATTATTATATAGTAAAAAAGACCAATTGAGAGGATGAAAAAAAGGAAAACAATCATCAATCAACAATCAAGGAAATCATCATTCATCATTTGGATGAGCACGGGGTGGCTGTAGCTCAGGAAGGTTGGTGGTTCAGTCCCTGGCTCCTACTAGTCTGCGTGCCAAATGTCCTCGGACATTAACACCAAGTTGCTCTCTGATGCATCCATCGGTGTGTGAATGGTAATTAGAAAGCACTTGTTTGTGTGAATGTTGTACAGAGCGCTTTGGGAGAGCAGAAAAGCGCTATACAAGAATCAGTCCATTTACCACTAACTAGAGTTGGGTGTCCCGAGACCACTTTTACGTGGTCTTGGTCTTGTCTTGATCTCGCTGTCTCGGTCTTGCTTTCTTAGATCGACATAGTTCTCGGGCTAAGCTAAAGCTAACACCACACCGGCTGCCTTTACCCAGTATTTTTCTCGCCAATGTCCGTTCTCTGGCAAACAAAATGGATGAGATACGGCTCTCCATCACTAACAACAGACGGATTATGGACTCAAATGTCATGTTTTTCACCGAAACATGGCTGAACAACAGCTGCCCGGACAATGCTATCGAGTTAGCAGGACGCCACACACACCGAGCCGACAGGCTAGCAGATGACTCCGGCAAGACCAGAGGTGGAGGTTTGTGCATTTATATTAACAATGCTTGGTGCATGAACTCCACTACTACTGAGAGTCACTGCTCACCTAATGCGGAGTTTTTAATGGTCAAATGCAGACCTTATTATCTCCCCAGAGAATTCACTTTGATCATACTCACTGCCGTGTATATACCCCCCGACGCTAATGCTAGGTTGGCCATGAAAGAACTTTCTGCAGCCATTAACAAACACCAGAATAAACACCCCGAGGCTGCTTTTATTGTTGCTGGCGACTTCAACCACACCAACTTAAAGACAGTCCTCCCCAGATTCCACCAACATGTCTCCTGCCACACCAGAGGAGACAAGACTTTAGACCATGTGTATTCCAACCTGGCTGGAGCCTACAAAGCCACACCCCTCCCCCACATTGGACAATCGGACCATCTCTCCCTGTTCCTCACACCACGGTATTCACCACTCATCCAACGTGTGAAACCTGCTGTGAGGACAATTAAAGTGTGGCCAGAGGGGACAGACGCAGTGCTCCAGGACAGATTTAAAAACACAGACTGGAATATGTTCACCCACACAGACCTGGACCAGTACGCCTCATCTGTACTGGATTACATCTCCAAAACCACAGACAGTGTCACCACCCAGAAACGGATCACCATGTACCCCAACCAGAAGCCTTGGATGAACCGGGATGTTCGTCTCCTCCTGAAGGCCCGCAACACTGCCTTTAGGTCAGGAGATGCACACGCCTACAGTACAGCCAGGGCTAATCTAAAGAAGGGCATCAAAAAAGCCAAACACCATTACAAAAAGAAGGTAGAAGAACACTTCTCCAACTCCAACCCCCGACGCATGTGGCAAGGACTCCAGACCATCACAGACTACAGGACCACCAAACCCTCCCCCGCATCCTCTGATGTCTCCTTCCTCAACGAGCTCAACAACTTTTATGCTCGTTTTGAGCGAGGGAACCCCACAACCACAACCAAAGCAGACATGACGCCAGACCACCAACCTATGACTCTCTCCCCCACCGATGTAGGAGCGGTGCTGAGCAGGATCAATGTCCACAAGGCTGCAGGCCCTGATGGCATCCCCGGGCGTGTTCTCAGAGCGTGTTCTGGGGAGCTTGCAGGAGTGCTCACAGACATATTCAATCTGTCCTTGGCCCACGCTGTGGTACCGGCCTGCTTCAAATCCACCTCCATCGTCCCGATACCCAAAAACTCCAACCCATCTTGCCTCAATGATTACCGCCCAGTAGCACTCACCCCCATCATCACTAAGTGCTTAGAGCAGCTGGTCCTAGCACACTTCAAATCCTGTCTCCCCCCACCCTGGACCCCCACCAATTCGCATACCGCCGGAACAGGAGCACAGAGGATGCAGTCTCCATCGCAATGCACTCTGTCCTCTCACACCTGGACAACAACAACAGCTACGCCAGAATGCTGTTTATAGACTTCAGTTCAGCATTCAATACAATCCACCCCTCACAACTCATCAGGAAACTGACAGACCTGGGTATCAGTTCCCTCATCTGCAAATGGTTACTGGACTTCCTGACCAACCGCCCCCAACATGTCCGGCTGGATAACCACTGCTCATCTACCATCACAATGAACACCGGTGTACCACAAGGCTGTGTGATGAGCCCTTTCCTCTACTCCCTCTTCACCCACGACTGCAGACCTGCTGATGGTTCCAACACCATCATTAAGTTTGCAGATGACACCACGGTGATTGGCCTCATCAGTGACAACGATGAGGCCGCCTACAGGGAGGAGGTGGATCGTCTGGCTGAGTGGTGCGACAGAAACAACCTGCTGCTTAACACCGAGAAGACCAAGGAGCTCATCGTGGACTACAGGAGGAATGCTGACCCACATCCACCCATCCACATTAAGGGGACGGCTGTGGAGCGTGTGAGCAGCTTCAAGTTCCTGGGAGTCCACATCTCCGAGGATCTCACCTGGACGACCAACTGCTCCAAGCTGGTCAAGAAGGCTCACCAGCGCCTCTTCTTCTTGAGGACTCTGAGGAAGAACCACCTGTCCTCAGACATCCTGGTGAACTTCTATCGCTGCACCATCGAGAGCATCCTGATCAACTGTATAACAGTCTGGTACGGGAACTGCTCTGCCTCGGACCGGAAGGCGTTGCAGAGGGTCGTGAAAACTGCCCAGCGCATCGCCGGAGCACCACTTCCTGCCATAAAAGACATCTACAGGAAGCGGTGTCTGAAAAGGGCTGGGAAAATCATCAAAGACCCCAGTCACCCATCACATGGACTCTTCACCCTCCTGCCCTCTGGGAGGCGCTACAGGAGCCTCCGGACTAAGACCACCAGGTACCGGAACAGCTTCTTCCCCACAGCTGTCAGACTCCTGAACTCTGCCTCCTGACATCTTACTGAGCTTAAGCATCAGAAGCATTGGGTCTTTTGGAGTGTAATTTGTTTCATCGTTAGATGTCTGACTGACAACTGTTGAGTGAATCAACAAACGGCAAAATGAAAAGCCGAACAACAACAATGCTGTTTCTTTAGAGAGTCTCAGCTTACATGTGTGTTTATTTCATATTTTCAGTTGTTTCCCTCCACGGCTAAATAAATCAGTAATGTACTGATGAACACAACAATGGACATGAGGAGCTTCTTTCAAAGAAAAAACTGGTAGATGTTATTTTATATATTATGCTTTGTATGTTGTTCAGTATATTTCTATGCAAAACAAGAGGAATTTCAATACACAGCAGTATATTCACAGTTTAAACCAGATAGTTACACTTTATGGAGAAAACATAAAAACATTATTTTACTGTTAAACATCAATTTACAGTAAACTTGTTTTGTTTTGGATAAATAAATATTGAAATATCTTTTGAATTAGTTAAATGTCAGAATAAAGAGAGAGAGAGCTTCTATTTTTATCACTTTCATCAAATGTAGGAGTACATATACTCTAAGTTTATTGTTAATTAATAAGAAACTCCAGACGATTCTATTCTGAGCTGAAGAAGCTTCTGATTGGTTCGTAGAGTCCATGTGAGCAAACTGGTGGCACAGCTGTGGATGCATATAAGGCAAAACACAGAGGCTGTTTCTGTGACATGGGAAAATCAAGAGATGTCAACAAAACACCAGGAACAGAAAATTTGTAAATATCTGGTTTCCACTGTATATTTGATGATGTTGGTGTTTGGTTTGATTGTCAGCACAGAGAGAGAGAGAGAGAGAGAGAGAGAGGAACAGAGAGAGAGAGGAACAGAGAGAGAGAGAGGAACAGAGAGAGAGAGGAACAGAGAGAGAGAGAGAAAGGAACAGAGAGAGAGAGAGAGAGAGAGAGGAACAGAGAGAGAGAGAGAAAGGAACAGAGAGAGAGAGAGAGAGAGAGAGGAACAGAGAGAGAGAGAGAGAGAGAGAGAGAGGAACAGAGAGAGAGAGAGGAACAGAGAGAGAGAGAGAGAGAGGAACAGAGAGAGAGAAAGGAACAGAGAGAGGAACAGAGAGAGAGAGAGAAAGGAACAGAGAGAGAGAGAGAGAGAGAGAGGAACAGAGAGAGGAACAGAGAGAGAGAGAGAAAGGAACAGAGAGAGAGAGAGAGAGAGAGAGAGAGGAACAGAGAGAGAGAGGAACAGAGAGAGAGAGAGGAACAGAGAGAGAGAGGAACAGAGAGAGAGAGAGAGAGGAACAGAGAGAGGAACAGAGAGAGAGAGAGAAAGGAACAGAGAGAGAGAGAGAGAGAGAGAGAGGAACAGAGAGAGGAACAGAGAGAGAGAGAGAAAGGAACAGAGAGAGAGAGAGAGAGAGAGAGAGAGGAACAGAGAGAGAGAGAGAAAGGAACAGAGAGAGAGAGAGAGAGACAGAGAGGAACAGAGAGAGAGAGGAACAGAGAGAGAGAGAGGAACAGAGAGAGAGAGAGAGAGAGGAACAGAGAGAGAGAAAGGAACAGAGAGAGAGAGAGAGGAACAGAGAGAGGAACAGAGAGAGAGAGAGAAAGGAACAGAGAGAGAGAGAGAGAGAGAGAGAGGAACAGAGAGAGAGAGGAACAGAGAGAGAGAGAGAGGAACAGAGAGAGGAACAGAGAGAGAGAGAGAAAGGAACAGAGAGAGAGAGAGAGAGAGAGAGAGGAACAGAGAGAGAGAGAGAACAGAGAGAGAGAGAGGAACAGAGAGAGAGAGAGAAAGAGGAACAGAGAGAGAGAAAGGAACAGAGAGAGAGAGACAAAGGAACAGAGAGAGAGAGACAAAGGAACAGAGAGAGAGAGACAAAGGAACAGAGAGAGAGAGGAACAGAGAGAGAGAGACAAAGGAACAGAGAGAGAGAGAGGAACAGAGAGAGAGAGAGAGAGAGGAACAGAGAGAGAGAGAGAGAGAGGAACAGAGAGAGCGAGAGGAACAGAGAGAGAGAGAGAGAGGAACAGAGAGAGAGAGAAGAGAGAGAGAGAGAGGAACAGAGAGAGAGAGGGAGAGAGGAACAGAGAGAGAGAGAGAGGAACAGAGAGAGAGAGAGAGAGAGAGAGAGGAACAGAGAGAGAGAGAGAGAGAGAGAGAGGAACAGAGAGAGAGAGGGAGAGAGGAACAGAGAGAGAGAGAGAGAGGAACAGAGAGAGAGAGAGGAACAGAGAGAGAGAGAGAGAGAGGAACAGAGAGAGAGAGAGAGAGAGGAACAGAGAGAGAGAGAGAGAGAGAGAGGAACAGAGAGAGAGAGAGGAACAGAGAGAGAGAAGAGAGAGAGAGAGAGAGAAAGGACACAGAGAGAGAGAGGAACAGAGAGAGAGAGAGAGAGGAACAGAGAGAGAGAGAGAGAGGAACAGAGAGAGAGAGAGAGAGGAACAGAGGAGAGAGAGGAACAGAGAGAGAGAGAGAGAGAGAGAGAGAGAAAGGAACACAGAGAGAGAGAGGAACAGAGAGAGAGAGAGAGAGGAACAGAGAGAGAGAGAGAGAGAGAACAGAGAGAGAGAGAGAGAGAGGAACAGAGAGAGAGAGAGGAACAGAGAGAGAGAGAGAGAGAGAGAGAGAGAAAGGAACACAGAGAGAGAGAGGAACAGAGAGAGAGAGAGAGAGGAACAGAGAGAGAGAGAGAGAGGAACAGAGAGAGAGAGAGAGAGGAACAGAGAGAGAGAGAGAGAGAGGAACAGAGAGAGAGAGAGGAACAGAGAGAGAGAGAGGAACAGAGAGAGAGAGAGAGAGGAACAGAGA